>NC_053132.1:24648689-24878689 GCF_010015445.1 Perca fluviatilis | reverse complement strand
ACGGTTTCAGGAAGCTACATTTTTTACTTTGTAAAGAGCTTTTTTTTTTTACACAGGGAGAGATTGTCGCGCCTCGTAATTCATATTCAATGAGAGGCGAGTAAACAGGTAGGGGGGGCGCGGGCAGTTTGATGGTGGGTGTCAATATACGCGTTGTTTTCACGAATGGGATCGCCCCGCTTCCCAGCATTGCACGCTAGTGGGCTCGCCACCAGTTTCTCTTCACTGACCACTGGAAGCAAATAAACAGTCTACACCCTCCTACGACCGCGATGGCTGCAGCTGATTGGACGAACGCGTCACGTGGGGCTGGCTGCTCCCGAATTAATTTCAAAACCGACCATAATGGCGGCTCGTTCAGGAGACGATCTCATATTTTATGAAAATCGTTCACCGAAACGCGTTTCTGAAAACACTTTAAGTCGGCTCGCCACCTCTCAAAAACTGACGGAAATCTTTTGAACTGACCATTGTCGATCTGAAAAAAAAAAGACAGATTCAGCAACTGCACGGCCTATTTCTCGCTTAAAATGTTTTCTGAAACACGTTTCGTTGAACAATTTTCGTAAAATAAGAGATCCTATTCCGAACGAGCGGCGATTATGGTTGGTTTTGAAATTCGGGAGCAGCCAGCCCATGTGACTCGTTCGTCCAATCAGCTGCAGCCATCGCGGTTGTAGGAGCGTGTAGACTATTTAATTCCTAGTCATTGGTCAGTGAAGAGAAACTGGTGCAAGCTCACTAGTGTGCAATGCTGGGAAGCGGGGCCATCCCATCCGTGAAAACAACGCGTATATGGACATGTGCCGTGACAGGCGACACACGCACACAAAAAAAATATAACAATACCTCAATTAACTACATAAAACACTTTCTTACTGTGTAGATTTTATAAGATGTTTTGTACTGTGACAGATAAACAGCGATATATATGAATCCCACTCGCTCACCTAAACTCTTGAGGAAGGCACAGAGTTTGTGGGCAGCCTCCGTGATGTCCAGGCCAAACTTGACAGCAAAGAAAGGCAGCGACTGTGGACACACCGACGCTACCAGTACCTTGTGCTTCGACACGTCACACTTCTGACAGGGACAAAGAAACAGAGGGGACAATGCAGGGTATTGTTCAAAGTGCAACAAGACAACTTCCTTGACCTTCTCAGGTTTCTGAGGCAGTTGGTTGCGCATTCTACCTTATTGAGTGCCAGAACGCGCTCCACTTCCTCCAGACTCTGCTGAGAGATCTTCAGGCTCTCCTCCTCTGATAGACAGCCATCACAGGATAGGCAGGCACTCAGCAGCAACTGGGATCCTTCATGCTCCTTATGGGGAGAAAGAGGAGTGTGTTAGGGGGAGGGATTTAGATGATTTATATCGGAAAGGGGTACTACAGTGATTTACTTGTGGACTTACATAAAGAGTCCACTCCTTACAAGAGATCGATTTTAAAAATAGAATGGCCAAAGCAACAGAGATGGAGATATCTTGACTGTTAGCAGGGTCCAAAATGAACACTCTCCAAGCGCCAAACATTTGGTGAGTAAATGTAGGTATGGTGAAGGGTATGTCATGATGTGGGGCTATTTTAATTCCAAAGGCCACGTGAACTTTATCAGGATGCATAGTATCCTGGATCCATGAATAATAATAATAATAATAACTGGCCTTTCAAAATAAAAATCTGCCTGCCTCTATGGGAATTTAACAAAGGGGTGTGTATACTTACGCCCCCTGTATTTTAAGGAAGAACATTTATTTATTTACAATACATTATTCATTCACAAAGAAAATTGGTGTCCTTAAAAGTTGGATTTTTCCTAATTTTTTTAATTAAGTCATTAAGATCAATTTCCAAAAGATGATTTTTTGTTCCTCTTTTTAGTCAACTTTAGCATGCGTGTATTCACTTATGCTGAGCACTGTACTTTCTTCCGTTCCTCTGCAAGTCAGAGGTTTTTACACACACACACACACACACACACACACACACACACACACACACACACACACACACACACACACACACACTAATAGCTAGCATTTACCTCAGGCTCATTAATTAGCCATTATGTGGTGATTTTTGGCAGGAGTTAGCCAGCCTTCAAAAAGAAAGCCCGATGAAAACGGAGAACTAACCAGCAGGACTCCCCAACCACAAGGTTTCGTGACATATGTTACAAAAAAAAAACCTGCAAATTAATATTTTGGCCAAAAATATGCTTGCCCGGTGGGTTTTTTCATTAACCTGCCAACTCGGCCAGTGGGTTTAAAAGTTAATTTCAGACACTGACTGTTCCTACACTACATAATGCAACTTGATACCATCTTTGCTTCCATGCCTGGTAAATGCACACATTTTTTGAACCGCAAACAGTTGTAAAGCAGGTTTTTACAAACTGGAGCGTTAAAATAACCTGGGGGGTATTTTCTAGTCTTTAGAAAGCTCCTCCCTAGCGTCACATGACATTATACAACTGTTTGCACCTTTAATAAACAACCAGAAGAGGATCGCCTAAGCCAGATCAATCGATTATACATTAAACCTGGGAGTTAACAGCCATTACCTGTCCATTGACTTCGTCTCTCTCCTGGTGGGAGTTGGCACCTTCATCACTCTGTTTCTTGTTGCACTGTGCGGAAGAGCAATACATATTAAATTCACGATTGACAGCAAGACGACATTTTGTTCAGAATCAGCAAGTATGAGACTATAAGACAAGATTTATAAAGCAACGCAGTGATACTGATCCAGAAATGTACCTGTTTGGTGCAGTTCTCACACTTCTCTTTTCGCTTTGGCATGTTGACCTCTGACATTTTCCTTGGTGGTTATCTGTAAATTGAGGTTAATATATATACAGATCACAGCACCATTAGCTTCCCATTGTTGATCATTTCCTCACAGCATGTTCCTCCTGAAGCTCTGGCATGATGACTGTGTCTGCAGCCTGCTGCTGTGTGATGTTACGTCAACTCCACCCTCCTCTGACTTTCCCTTTATCCTATCACAGGCAGCCCTCTTATCATAAACACAGCAGCTCTGTACTGGTGGGAAACTGGCAATGAACACAAACTAGTATCCTGTCATTATATTTAAATGGCTCGTGTTAATTGTATACACAGTGCCAACAAAAGCAGCCACAAAAGCTATTAAAATACATTACACACGGGAGCTATCATCCTGTGAAAACCCTCACATATTATGAATACACTATGTCACACTCCTATGATGCAAAATACGAAAAGTGCTGATTCTGGGGGTGGGGGGGTATTTAGCTCGTGCTCACTTCAGCCCCGACTAACGTTAGTTGAAAATATTAATCATTTGTGACGTTAGCTAATTAGCTACGTCAAATAGCTACCTTAACTGCGTTATGCAATTCATGCTAAATTGCGTTACAGCTCTTTTTCGGATGATAGGTAACGTTAACGTTAATAGTCACTGTGTTTGTTTAACTGTGTGTTGGTTAAACAGTGTGGCAGGCCCTGTGCTCTGTGCTAACATTGCAAGGTCGAACTCACCGGACGGTTTCTATTTCACTGCTCTTTCAGACAAAGGGATAGAAAAAAATGCAGAGGACAGTCAGAAGAGAAGCACTGGTATATATTAAAAAAAAAAAAAGACAGCAGCGCTGATACAGCACGGCAGGTGAACTCTGCAGTTACTCAGCACACTTTTACTTTCAAGTCAAGTCGCCTGTGGGAGGTGTCACCGTCACTGTTTCGCTTAAACCTGCGCGGTTATTTCATAATACCGGTAACGTTACTCAAACTAGCTAGTGCTTTCAAAGGCGTCGAGGCTTCTAACTAGTATTCAAGCCAGTCATGTCTATGTACGTCCGACTCCATTGTGTACCACGGTACCCCGGTGTATCCAGGACGCATGCGCAAACGTAATAGTGATCTGCTCCGGAAACGGTTTTTGCCAAATTGCCTGTTGAAGGCATGGGTCATGGATGTATTAGGCATGGGTGGGAGCCATTGACATATAGGTGGGAACCAGAGCAGAGCCGTTTAGAGCAGAAACCGCAAAAAAATGGTCAAAAGAGTTAAAAGATTAACCCTACTTCATTACAAAACGAAAAAAAAATGCCATTGTGTTGCAGGAAAACGAAAGGCATCTTTTATTTTGAAGGCGGCGAGAAAGTGAACCTGTCCAATCAGAGCAGACGGATCCAGGAAGGAAGTGTCCCCCATGCAGAACAGTTGTTGCAATAATATGAAAAGAACTTCCTTATAATTCAGTGCATGTGTTTCCTCGTACAAATGCTTCATCTGCAAGGCGAAAAATTACAGAAAGAAAAAAGAGTTTAAGGTAAGCGATACAACATGTCATTATAGTTGGTATCTTTATACAGTTCTGGTGAGACAGTGATGTGTGGGGAATTCTTTTCCATCATATCCAATTAAAATCACCAGCAGGAGCATCTTTCTTGTCTTGTTGGGTTTTCAGATCGAATTAAAGGATCTGTCCACCCAAATTGAAAAAAAAAAATGTTGAACGTTTTCTCTCTTATCTCTTGTGATATGAAGCCATTCAGTTTGGGTTTCATGTGCTGAGATATTTAGACATCCACCTCTGAGACGTCTGCCCCCACCCAAATACAGTGGAAGTGGTTTGACTTGATTAATTTGATTAAACCCATTTAGAAATATGCAACATACAAGCTCCAAACTGAAATAATGAAGATCTTAAAAGTAGATTTAGGGACATTTGAGGCTCTGTCTTAAAATGTCTCCTCTAGACTCCCTGGTGATGAAACAGAACCCACATTAAGGCAATGAGAATTTATTGTGCTTTAATGGTGCATATTCCTTAACAACAGTCTTTTTATTAGGGGTGGGAATCATCAGAGGCCTTACGATACGATATCATCCCGATACTTACGTCACGATACGATATTATTGCGATTTTAAACATATTGCAATATCCTGCTATATATCGCAATTTCATTAACTTTTTTCCAACTTCAAATTTTTCCCAATTTCAAATGATGTCCCCAAAAAGGAAACTTTGTCAATATCTGTTTTATCTAAAAAGATACATTTCTCTGTTCATCTCACTTCAGTTGTATTACTGCAAAATGGGATTGTCAAGCAGACAAACTGACCAACACATATATAATAATAGATCGATACTCGGCGTCTGTGCATCGACACAGTATTGCCACAGAAAATATTGCGATACTATGCTGTATCGATTTTTTTTCCCCCACCCCTACTTTTTATGGTAGACATTTTGATACATCATATTAGTAATAAAATAAAAATGTAAAAAAAACCTGACTGCTAAATGGTGGATTACTGGTACGCTTAATTAGAACAGAGTCATTGTTAGTGTTATTAGAAACCCACTAATAACGGATGAGCAAGGCCTATTTCAGTACAAAAATGAAAGAAAAGCATTTTTTCTCACTTAGATAAATAGAGATATTGATCCCGAGGGAAATTTTAGAAGAAGAAAAAAAAAAACGGAATATACAGCAAAATACATTAAATTGATGCATTTTGACCTTCTACTTTTTGAAGGTGGTGTGAAAATGAATCCCCCCAATCCTAATGTCTTAAAATACCTCTTCAGAGCAGGGCCTCAAGTTATGGTAATACAGCAATTAGTGTTACTGTTAGGAACTCCTGTTGCTCCTATAACAAATCAAAACATCTGCTGTGAAAAAAAGGCCTACTGAAATAGCACAAACATATACTATACATTAAGGCTGGAGCTTTTAGGGTCACTGGGGTATAGTTTAGGCTTAGAATAGGCTTTTTGTATGTATATATATATACATACAAAAATATAAGGAGAATATTGATATTCTTGCCTCTATTCAGATGGGATACATGACAGTAGAGGAGCACAGCTCCACCCTGCTCCACCTGAAGAGATCTCCGGGCATTCGTTCCTGGTCTCTTCTTGTCGGTAAGTGTTCATACCATACCTTACCATACAATCAAATATACAATACACCTCCCAAGCTAAGCCGTCCACTCTCCCCTCAATATGTTCAAACTCTGTAACTAAATTCCTTAAATGATTAAATGATTCCTTGCACTATTGGACTATTGGACTTATTTGCACTACCACCATGACACACACTCTCATAGAGCACCTTACCACAGAGCACCTTACCTGCCCTGTCACTGCAAGCGTCTCATGCTTATACATCCCTTAATACATTAATGTGGATTTTTTTATTTAGTATCTTTTTTTTTATTGTCCATATTATTCATGTGGATTTGTTTATCTGTTATTTTATCATCCTGTTATGATGTATGTGTATGCTGTGTGTGATGTCTTTAAGCTACTGGGACCTTGGATTTCCCCTTGGGGATCAATAAAGTATCTATCTATCTATCTATCTAAAACATCTCCTCTGCTCTCTGTCTGTATTGTCTCTAATAATAAGCCTCTCATTTTAATTGCAGGTATAGCATCTGTTGGGCTGGCAGCTGCCTACTACAGCTCAGGTACACAAACTGGATTTACCTAATTTGTTGATCAATTTGCAACTTCCGATTTACATAAATTTACACATTAACTTTCCACATTTGCTTATTTTATTGTATGTGTTGTATGGATCACACAGACAGCATCTTGTGGAAGCTTTTCTACGTGACCGGCTGTCTGTTTGTAGCCATGCAGAACATGGAGGAATGGGAGGAGGCTGTGTTTGACAAAACCAAGAACCTGATTGAGCTCAAGACGTTTAGCTTGTACGCTCTAGTCCTGACGTTGTGGAAGAAGGGTCAGGAGAGAGGTCAGTAACACCACAGAGCGGGTTACTCCGTACAGTAGTCTCCACTGGCTGTTTGACAGTGGAGAATCGTAGATTTAAATTTTTTTTTCCCTTTCTCTCTCTCTCAGTTGTGTTGGATCTGACACAGCTGTGTGACGTCTGCGTCCAGGAAGAGAAGGTTCGCTATTTGGGGAAGGGCTACTTACTGATGCTGCGGCTGGCTGCCGGCTTCTCCTACCCCCTGACTCAGAGTGCCACACTGGGGGGACGCAGGTAGGTCTGCTGCTAACAGCTCTAACACATGAAAGTTATCATTCTTAAGATTTGAGTTATTTCGCATCCAGCACCACAGTCCTGAATTTACTCAGTAATAACTAGGGCTGGGGACCGAATGCACTACTTTTTAGGCACGGACCAAATTGCCTCTGAAGTATCTGGTATGGAAAAAATGCCTTGTCATTCAGTACCCAATTTCAATACCTAAATCTCATCACCGTCAGTGAGCCAATAAGCACGCAGAATGCTTCTACCAAGATCTAATAATGTTTGTGATTGGCTGTCTAACGTTACGCGTCGTAGAGGCAGACAGGATAACAGAGACAGGGCTCACTTAGTAAGCACTGAAAAATAAATAAAAAGGATTGTGCCGGGGTAGCTCACCTGGTAGAGCGGGCGCCCATATATAGAGGTTTCGGCCACAGGTTCGACTCCGACCTGCGGCCCTTTGCTGCATGTCATTCCCCCCTCACTCCCCTTTCAAGTCTAAGCTGTCCTTTATAAAATAAAGGCCTAAAATGCCCCCAAAAAATTATCTTAAAAAAAGAAGATGATTTGTGCCGGAATGTTGCAATTTATTTTAGTTTTATAAAATTGGTACCGAAAAAAGTATCGTTTAGGAACTGGTATGGAAGTCACATATCGGTACCGGTATCAAACATTTTTGAACAATACCCATTCCTAGTAATAACCATTCAATATATTTGCATTTTATAATTGCCCATCTATGAAGAAGGGGCCTCTTCTCCTACGTAATGTGGAAAACAACATTTGATCATGCGTTTAATATTACGCAATGGAATGACGTTGCTAATTGTCCTCTTTATTAAAACAACATGAAGTGATGAATTCTTTCAGAGCATGGTGCGTTTGCCTGCGTAGTAAACCGATACAAGTTGCTCTCCTTCGGTTTGCTGTTCTTGTTTTGCTGTCGCCAGTGTCCGGGACCTCTATTATTAAAATTATAAAGAAATATTTTATTGTTAACAATGCGTCAAATTATAAAGTGTAATGTAAAAAGTATCTCTCAGAACAAACCCACAGATAAACCACCTAGCTCTTCAGTTCAGTCTCTTCGAGCTCATGGTTTTGGTTTTACGTTTTTGGTTCACTCTCACAGCTCTCATTAGCCTAGTTATTTATTTTTATTTAAAAAAAACTAATAAACCCACTGTATACTACCTGCCCGCACCAAACAACATAGTGGCATGTTTAGCAGATAAAGAGACAGTTATTTTTTGAGAAGTTGGTGGAGACCAAAATAGAGCTAAAAGGAGTGTGAATATTGAACATTGGTCAGGTGGCCAGAAACACGAGTCAAAATGAATTCTAATGTTGCTTCGCGTCTGCTCTACATGTTTGCTAACTCGGTTACCATTTCAGCTTCATAAGGTGAATTTCAATTTCAGTGTTGTTTGCGGCTTGGTACAATCAATGAATGCAGTTTTAAGTAAGTATTAATAGTATTAATATAATATGTGGATCCCTCACAGCGCAACCGCTATTCATAGTCATCCACAGAAAAAAAGATTGTACCGTGAACAGTCATGAATGTATTTACAGTTTTTGCCCACAGATGTCATTATGAGTTTTTTAGTCTATATATCGAAGACGTCCTTTATTTCAGCCGGATGTCTGTCACCTTCCGCTTCCTTTGTGTTGTAATTTTAAACTCCGGTGGATTTATGAAGTTTTCTGTTAAAAAAAACCCCGACTAAAAACAACCTATGAATGTACACATGTTCCACCAAAACAAGTTCCTTCCAGAGGCTATATTGCAGAGGCACCTGCGTCCGGCGCTTAGCGATTGTGATTGGTTTAAAGAAACGCCAATAAACCAGAGCATGTTTTTCTCCCAATCCCGGAACGCTGTGTGGACTCGCAAGACCCTCCTGAGCAGCGCTGTGGAGGAAGGTCTGGCAAAGCGAGACTATCAGTTGTTACTTATTGTCTGATTTATTTATTTATTTTTTATGATTATTAAAGTCGATATTTAATAATCATAATATTTGGAAATAAAAAAGCAAAACTAATATGCTTTGTATAACTAGCACAAGATAATGCAGTATATCCGTGTTCTCCTTCTCTTCTGTCTGTTACCTGTCAGCGATGTGGAGGCGTTGGCTGCATTACTGAAGCGCTTCCTGGGGCTGGAGGAGCTGCAGCAACGCAGGCAGCAGGAGGAAGAGGCAGAGTACGGAGGGGAGGAAGATTCTTTGGACAACAACAGCAGCGATTCGGACGATCAAGCAGACAAACTCTGATCTCCGTGTGACTTGCAACCATCATTCATTTAGGGGTGAATGGTATTGCTTTGGCATTACAGAGGAAGCCTATTATTAGTGATGCCCTCACTACATGTTATACTTTTAGCATTTGTATGAAATACCAAGAAGATAGCCTCTTTCGGTTTCTCCTCACAGACTTCCTTCATCATATTTTTTTTTTTTTGTATGTCAGTTGGGGTTATGGCAGCCTCAGGAGGCTATAGTAAAATGTTTTTTTATTTACTTTTCATGTGAACTGGGATAAAGAAATCCACTTAAATGTTTTGTCATGCAAATATTTCATGGTTTAGTCAAAGATTTCTACAACAGTTCCAGGGAATATGGAAAAAGAGACTTGTATTGTACTGTAAATGCAGCCCACTGGTAACGAATAGCATGTCTAAGCTTTTTGTAATTACTATTTTGGGAATACACTCCAGATTACAGATTTACAGTGCCTTCCTACTAATAAGTGTTTTGCGTTTAGGTCAATGGAAAGTGCTTTCCCCAGTTTTTTTGGACCACCCAGTCGATAATCACCTTTGGCATGTTTATTCATACCCAGTCCGCAATCCGGATGAAAGCATGTGCAAACTGCAATTAAGCATGAATGATTTTTCATGGCTGAATCAAGAGTTAATTATACGTGAAATGAGTTGAGCTGTTGTTGTTCTGTCTTTTAACATTAACAAACTTTTTTTGTGTGAACCAAAGACTAAATCTCAGGCAAACACTTTAGTGCTTTGGACCAACCATTTCTTTCTGAAATCAGGACTGTTTAAATGGCTGATGGTGAACGTCATTGTGTTCTCTGCTTGAAAGAAAATGAGAAGATTTTTTTTCTCGGTTATCTTTATTGTCTTTGTTTTACTTTGATACATTTGATTGAATTATATAAAATTGTTTTATATGTAAACCCAAAGTCTCCTTTTAATACTGCTTCCTTTCTATGCTACAATTAGTGCAATTTAAAAGTACCATGACATGGTGCTCTTTGGATGCTTTTATATAGACCTTAGTGGTCCCCTAATACTGGATCTGAAGTCTTTTATATAGATCTTAGTGGTCCCCTAATACTGTATCTGAAGTCTCTTTTATATAGACCTTAGTGGTCCCCTAATACTGTATCTGAAGTCTCTTTTATATAGACCTTAGTGGTCCCCTAATACTGTATCTGAAGTCTCTTTTATATAGACCTTAGTGGTCCGCTAATACTGTATCTGAAGTCTCTTTTATATAGACCTTAGTGGTCCCCTAATACTGTATCTGAAGTCTCTTTCCCAAAATTCAGCCTTGGTAAAGAATTACAGCCACTAGAGCCAGTCCCACAATGAGCTTTTATTAAGGATAATATGTGCCATTTCTGTGTCTGTAGCTATTGAGGAGGAGAGAGGGGGGGTCAAGGTGGAGGTTGGGGGTGTGGCCTTGACCAAGTGCCACTTGGCTCGTTTGAAAGCCATGATGTCTCTCTTTCTCATGGGTGGGCCAAATTCTCTGGGCGGGCAAAACAGAGAAAGGAGAGGTAACCTTGCTCCTTATGACCTCATAAGGAGAAGATTCCAGATCGGCCCATCTGAGCTTTCATTTTCTCAAAGGCAGAGCAGGATACCCAGGGCTCGGTTTACACCTATCACCATTTCTAGCCACTGGGTGACCATAGGCAGGCTGGGGGAACCCATATTAATGTTAAAAACCTCATAAAGTGACATTGTCATGACATGGGACCTTTAACAGTTTTGTCTTGGATAAGCGCAAAATTGCATACAAAAAAAGGCACAAAAAAAAAAATTAAATAATTAAGAGACCAGTATCGGAATTGATCAAAGAAGCAGTTTGATTCGGAGCTGGCAAAATATTCTACGGCACCATCTGATTCAGGCAGGCGCTGATATCCTCGGTTATCCTCTGTAAAGGAGCCACTACAGGGCTGACGTGTTCCTCCATCCACTCCTGGGCTGTTGAATCTGGATAAAGACGCCCCATCTCCGCTCTCACTGCCTCCGCCTTCTCTTGTAGCGTAGCCAAATACCTGAGGGGACGAGATCAGACCGGGCTTAATTTGTATAGTCACAGCGTGTGCAAATAACAAGGTCACATGAGACACAGCCATCGAAGCAGTGCTACTTGGGCGGAGTGATTATTACTCCAACTCCGAGTGAACTCCAGGCGAACTCTCTGCTCCTCACCACGGGGCTTCTCAGGTGCTGCGAGCAAATCACTCTGCCCAAGTAGCAGAAGTAGCAGTGCTTCGCTTGTCTGAGAAATAGTTCCCAGTATGTATACGGTTAGAATATGGCTGTGTCTCATGTGACCTTGTTATTTGTACACGCTGTGACTATACAAATCACAACATGTAATTAGGAAAATGTTGGCGTTATTTTGTCACTTATTGGGAGCAGTAGGCTAGATGGAGCCGGTTACCTCCAGGATCTGTGCTAAGCTAGGCTAGTGGTGGGTGCGTCAGTCAGAGTTACGACACGCACGGAGATGAGAAGGGTACGTATGGACTTCTCTAACTCTGGGGGATACAGTGAATGAGCTAAAGTCCCAATAAGTCGGCGTGCTCCTATAAAGGCTAAACAGAGTTCTGAACACATTACAGGAAGGCAGAGCAGTGTGCATCAAGGTTATTATAGTTTTGACTTTTTTTTTATTAGTTTTCATTTTATTTTTGACTTTTCAGTTTAGTGTAGTACGTTTTCACAGTGTGTTTGCTAGTTTTCGTTTAGCTCAGTTATTTTTTGTGTGTGGAAAAGTTTAGTTTTAGTTTTTGTCAGAGCCAGGTATAATGTCTCTGTATGTAGCTACAGTACATATACATATAATATATAATACATGGTTGGAGAATAGCCATGAGGTTTAATGTGCTACATCAGGGTGCGATGTGAAGCAATTACAGCACAGCGCCATTTATAAAATCAGTTCAATTTCTGTGGTTCAACGACACGAGAGTTGATGGAAATTCATGCCGTCTCCTTTTTTTTCGGTAGTGAAATATTATAGCTAAAAAAAAAAACTGAAACTGAAATAATTTACAGTCATTTTTCATTTTTTCACATTTCATTAGTTTTTTTTTTACCTGGCAATATAGTTCCAGTTTAGTTTTTTCTTGAAGGTTTTACTTTTTAGTTCTTTTCAGCTTACTAAAAATATTTTTCACTGCTTATTATATACAGACTAAGACTGAGACTGTCGTTGTTGGTCCTAAAATTGACACCTAGATTTACTGTCTCTGAAATACAGTGAGCAAGTCACAAACCTTGGCATTATTTTGGATACTGATCTCAATTTTGAAAATCACATGACCAATATCAGCAAAATAGCATTTTATCACAAAAAAATATATGTATCAAAAGTTAGAGCATTCATTTCTCCAAATAACTCTGAGAAACTGGTGCATGCATTCATATCAAGCAGCTTAGACTACTGTAATGCATTAGTTGCAGGATTATCCAAACAATCAGTAGGACGCCTCCAACTCATTCAAAATGCAGCAGCCAGAGTCCTTACACGTACACGTACATTTGAACACATTACCCCGGTACTAAAATCACTTCATTGGCTCCCGGTACAACACAGAATCACTTTTAAAATCCTGCTAACAGTCTATAAAGCACGTAATGGTTTAGCTCCTCAGTATATCTCTGACTTGCTCACTGTTCACAACTCCATCAGGCCTCTCAGGTCATCAGGCAGAGGCCTTCCTAGCTGTACCCAGAATCAGACCCAGGTCCGATGAGGGGGCCTTCAGTTACTGTGGTCCTGCTCCCTGGAACAAACTGCCTCATGACCTGAGTTCTTAACATAGGTAGCCTAAAACGGAGACCTGAGCGGAGCAGATTAAACTCCCCTGATCACCCACTCTTTGGGGAGTTTAATCTGCTCCCCTCAGGTCGGCATTTTAGGCTACCTATGTTAAGAACTAGACGTGCCAGGGATTCTTTTATTCCTGCGGCTATTAGGAACCTGAATTCACTTGATTGACATCTCTTAGAATTTCTCTACAGTATGTGATTATTTATTCCTGTCCATGTTCATTATGAAAGATTTACCTGTGTACTGTCCAATTGGATTCTGTCATTGTTTTTGGGGGAAGGAGTGTCTCCATTGATGTGTGTCCTGTGTTGTGTTTACAATGTTGTTGGCATCTGGTGGTGCTTTGTTTCTGTGTATGTGTGTTAGACATCCTGCTGCAAACTAAATTTCCTTTTTATAAGGATAAATAAAGTGAAACTTGAACTTGAACAACTGTGTCCACATTCAAAAGCAAACTCAAAACCTTTTTATTCGGGCGTCTGGGTAGCTCACCTGGTAGATCGGGCGCCCATATATAGAGGTTTACTCCTCGACGCTGCGGCCGCGGGTTCGACTACGACCTGCGGCCCTTTGCTGCATGTCATTCCCCCCTCTCTCTCCCCTTTCATTTCTAACATGTCCTATTCAAATAAAAAAAGCCTAAAAATGCCCCCAACAAAAATAATCTAGGCATTTGTTTAATTACTGTGTGTGTGTGTGTGTGTGTGTGTGTGTGTGTGTGAGAAATTGTATGGTTGCACTGTCTTGCTTGGTTTTGTTGATTGTCTTGTCGTGTATTATTATTTCCATTCATGCTTTGTTTTAATGCATATGTGTAATTTAGTTTAGTGAGACGCACTGTGGGCTTACATGTAATGAAAGGTGCTATATAAATAAAATTGACATTGACATTATTTAAGTTTTAGTTTACTATAATAACCCCGGTGTGCACAAGGTGTAGCTGTAATAGAACACATTATTCTCACGTGGATGCTTGGCTGTGGATCTGCATGGTGATGAGAGGAGATACCATTTTCCTCTGTCGTTGGTAGGGGCTGAACCATCCTCTTACATACCTACAGTAGCACAGGCATACAGTTGATCAGCTGTTATTTGTATACGGGAGTAAGTATAAACATTTTGTCTATTTCTGCAAAGGTTGTAGAAATTTAAATTTCGGGAAATACATTCGATATTCTCTATCTTGCTGAGAGTTAGATGAGAAGATAGGATTTAAGCCGTCAACCTGCTAGGGACTGCAGATGAAAATTAGCCTGCATGGCTAAATCTGCCACATTTGCATGTTGGACTCTGCGCTCATGTTGATTAATGTGCGTTGTCCCTTTTAAATAAAGAAATCTAAAAAATAAATAAAAAAAAGATTGATACCACTCATGTCTGTATGCTAAATGAAAGCTATAGCCAGCAGCCAGGTAGCTTAGCTTAGCACAAAGAGTGGACACAGGGGGAAAACAGCTAGCCTGACTCCGTCCAAAGGCAACAAAATCTGCCAGCACCTCTAAAGCTCAGCAATTAACACGTGATATCTCGTTTGTTTTATCCATCCAAAAACCAATGTCTAAAAATTACAACTTTGTGCTTTTATGTGCTGGAACTATTTCTTACTTCTTCTTAAAATATACTGCTTTGAGGGATCGACTGATACTGGTCTTTCAAGGCCAATACCGATATTGATTATTGAAACAGATAACCGTAATTTGGAACCAATATGCATTAACAGTGAAAATTAAAATCTTTAGGACTAAGATTTTGGAATGTTACAAACCTCAACACAAAACTTTGCTTAAAGGTGCCGTAGGTAGGATTGTGAAAATCCAGGACTCAGCTAAAGAATTTGAACATCGACAACTTCTCAGTCCCTCCCCCCTTTCCGCTAAAGCCCAAAACGGCCTCCTAAGCCCCTCCCCCCACAAGGCCCTGATTGGTGCATCTGAACAGGGAACGGTGGATTTTTGCAAATCGCACTAAGTAAGTAAGTAAGTGGTGCCAGAGGAGCCAGATTTTTTATTTTTTTTATTACCTGCTTCCTGTAGTTCTACTGGAACATAGGGTCAGTTTCAGCAAATATGACAGTACGTTAGTTTTATAAATCTTACCTACTGCACCTTTAAATGCTTTAAGCAATTATTTAATCAATTAGAAACTTTCAACATAATACACAGTAAAAGATAGTCAAATAGGGTTGTGGGACATTAAGTCAGACTCAGTGGTGAGTGAAACCGAAGCAGAGGGACAGACACAGAGCTGTAGCCGAGCCAAAGTAGCGCACTTTTCAATTAATTTACTTTATCGGTTATCAGGCAAATAAGATGTTACATACAGATAATCTGCAAACTGCCAAAAAACTCCACGATAATCAGCCAGGGCCGATAATCAGTCTATTCCTGTTTAAATTGTTGCAGCTTAAAAAGTAACAAACTTACAGTAACAGTATAATGAAGGCATGCTCGAGACAAGCTGTTTACCCCTGTTTTTAGTCTTTATGCTAAGCTAAGCTAACTAGCTGCTGGCTGTATCTTCATATTTAGCATACAGACATGAGAGTGGTTTCGATCTTCTCATTTCTCAAGTCAAACTATTCTTTTCAGGTGAGTTGAGACACTGAAAATAGGATCTTGATATAAATCAAAAATGAGATCACTGCCCATGACTCACATGTTGTTTTCAAAAAAACGTATGTCCTCCGAGTTCAGCAGTGAATTGAGCTCCACAGTTAACTCAGCCAGCTTCCTTCCTGGGAACAGAGAGTCGTCTGCGGAAGTCCTAGAGGCCACATGGAACAAAATCCGGTTAACGTAGAGGTACACACGATACAGTGACAGTGTAGGGTAGTTTAATAAAACAAGGTTGGACCTTACCTCCCAATGGCCTCTACCTCCACTGAGGGGATACCCAGTCTCTCAGTTACTCTGCTCTGGGCCTCAGCACTGAACTGCCCGTGGTCGAGTGTCTGGAGACAGGCTGCTAACGATGGAAGAGCCACATGCATCAGCTCACACAGCACCGACAGGTGGTCATACCTGGCAATGGGGAAAAGATGGATCATGTGAAAAGCTTGTTCGAAGTGTTAATTGCAAATTTAATATCACATGATTTCTGGCTGATGAATTCAGTCAGATCCTTAAAAAAAAATCAAGTATTGGAGGTGGCTCATGTAGAGAGAGGTAGACAGGTCTTCTATCACAGTGGATCCCCATGTATAACACTATGCATTATATAAAGTGGATATTGTTAATTATTTCATACAATTGAACTGTGAATATTTAGGTTGGTTTGGTCAGCAATCATACTACTACTGGTAGTGCGTTCCATTTGTACTCGGAAGGTGGATTTTCCGAGGTCAAAGTCTGAAACACGCTCCCTGACCTCGGATTTCCGAGCTCGGAACTCGGACAATCACCGAGTACCCCGAGCTAAAAATCCAACATGGCTGCTCTGTGCATCAACAGTTGTGTAAGCTGTAGTAACATACAGTTATAAGCACTTCTGTCTTATTTGTGTCTCACTAAATCAGTCGTACACACAGTGCTGTCCAACTTCTATCTGTGGACATGTGGTCACGCTGTTGGTATGCACAAAAAATGGAATCTAATGGAACGCATTCAACTCAGGTGTGACATCATTCCCAACTTTGGCTTCAGAGTTAAATGGAACGCACTATAGCATCTAGGCAGTATAGTAGTCAAGACCGTCTAAACCGAGACCAAGTCATCACTAAGACCAGAGTGTATCGAGACCGACTGAAGACCAAGACCAAGGCAGGGCGAGACCGAGTCAAGACCAGACCAGGGCCAGACAGCCAAAGCTTCTCCTGTCTCACGCATTCACTTTCTTGGGAGTGTGTGTTAAGGTGGGCAGGTAGAGGGGGTTAACTGTAACAAATTTCAAATTAGAAATGAGTCAAGTTATTGGTTGCGTTTGAAGCAGGGAGTTCTACATCCAATCACAGTAATGATGTTAACACATAAAATTAGACAATGCAGAGGCAATTTAGTGATATTCCTGCAGTTGTGGTCTTGACCGGTCTTGAAATAAAATCCAGAGTCCTCTTTATCTGAGACGAGACCAAGTAAAAATACGGTCGATTCCGAGAAGAGACCGAGACCTTCAAAAAGTGGTCTTGAGACCGGTCTTAAGACCAAGACCGATCTCGAGTACTACAACGGTGCTTCTATGCTTCTACAACTTGGAGTGATGCTGAATGTTTCAACCATTTATCCATTACTTTTAGCTAACTATTTCAACCATTAGCCAATACTTTTAACTAGTTATTACTAACATTTATTTATTACTTTTAGAAAACATTCTGTGCTGGTTTGCTAACTAGTTTTCACACCCTCTTACATAACTGCAACAGTGGTGTTCAGGTGTTACAGTTGACAGTTAATATGTGGATCTATCCTTCCAATCAAATCAAAATTTCATTTATTATTTTTTCAAATTAGTTGAGCTACACTATAATCTTTCCACGTACCACCTGGCAACTGCAAAGTACCGCCTGGCCTGGGGTACATGTGCCCCTGGTTGGGAATCACTGGTCTACCAATCGGAGGGTGGGTCACTGCAGTCTAAGTGTCCTTGGGCAAGATACTGAACCCCAAATTGCTCCCAATGCTGTGCTATGGGTGTGTGAATGTGCATGACTGTTATGAATGTTGTATGGCAGCATCAGCCACCAGTGTATTAATCTGTGTGTGAATGGCGCCTGTTAGGGGTGGTGGTGTGGGGGATCGATACAGCAAGTATCGCGATATTTTCCGTGGCATTACTGTATTGATACACAGACGCCAAGTATCAGTCTTTTTTTATATAAATTGCACATGAGAATTTAACTTTATGGAACAAGAATAATAAAAAATTGAAGTGAGATGAACAAACTCTTTTCAGATTGACAAAGTTTTCCTTCGGAGACATAATTTGAAGTTGGAAAAAAGGTGATAAATTGCAATATATCGCGGCATATCGCAATATGTTTCAATAATATCATACCGGGACATAAGTATCGTGATAATATCGTATCATGAGGCCTCTGGTAATTAGTAATCTAGTGCCTGTAGTGTGTAAAGCACTTTCTGTGCGTTTTTTTTATAGCTATAAAAGACATGTAAAAATGCAGTCCATTTACCAAAGGCCAGCTTTATTATAGACTCATGTGCTCTTTATCAACACTGCTCTGCTTCACAATCATACAGTACACAGATAAAATCCTCATCCTCACAATCATACAGTACACAGATAAAATCCTCATCCTCACAATCATACAGTACACAGATACAATCATCATCTTCACAATCATACAGTACGCAGATACAATCATCATCCTCACAATCATACAGTACACAGATACAACCATCATCTTCACAATCATACAGTACACAGATACAACCATCATCTTCACAATCATACAGTACACAGATACAACCATCATCTTCACAATCATACAGTACACAGATACAATCATCATCTTCACAATCATACAGTACACAGATACAACACTCATCCTCACAATCATACAGTACACAGATACAACCATCATCTTCACAATCATACAGTAAGCAGAATCTAAAAGAAAATGAAAAATCCTCAAATACTTACCTTTGCCAGCCTGTGATGGCGATGCCCTGCAGGTTCACAGCAGCAGACAGAGAAGCAGCCACTTTCAGCCACTGCACATGATTATCCACATGTCTCTGTGTGCTGGGCACACAGGTGTAAACACTGGTGGAGCCTTTAAAGGAGCTGGCAGCCCAGAGCTCTGACATACCGGCACTGCAGTACTTCTCCAGCAGGGACACTGGACAACACAGTTAGAGAAGAAACATCACAACTAACAAAGCTCTGCGCATGTTGCAGACTATTTGTCAATGTATAAGAGCCTGTTTGAATACTAATTCCCACTGTATACGGTACCTACCAGTTGTGTCCACATCCAGATTAGGGGTGTAGTCCCACAACATGGGCTGGACGAGTCCCACTAGGCCACTAGCTGTCACATGGATAAAAAAAATAAAAAATAGATTTATAATAAAAACAATCAAATCAAAACACAATGGAGTGCACAGATACCAAAACTAGCAAATAGGATCTGAAAATCACCAGGAATCCTTCAGATGGTCCCCTATGCTCTTTTGGAGTAACTCTACTCATGCGTATTTCAAATATTAGTCCACATCTGGTTTAGTGGGAACCAATTGTATTTCTTCCTCACCTTTCAGCGTGTCCTGGCTCATGCCTCTCATCATATCATCCCACATTATGATGGTCATGTGCGGCCATGCCTCCTTGATGGCCTGGGCCACCTTGGTTACATGACTCAGGAAAAGTTGCTCCACTGTACGTCCAGGTGAGGCCAACCACAGTTTGGATTCCTCCCCCTCGCCGAGCATGTACACCTTGAGGAATTTTAGACGAGGACATGAAATGGATTATGATACTTTCCTACTAGGGCTGAACGATTTAAAAAAAAAAAAAGAAAAAAAATCTAATTTAGCGGTTTTGCCAGATATTGCTATTACGATTCGATTTACGATTTTTTTGTTCTAGCTACATATTGCACCTTCTACTATCATGTTAGATAAAGTAATACAAAATAAATAAAAAGATCCACTGTAAATAGGACATTTATGTAAACAATCTCTGATATGTAACATTATTCCAGCATTTATCTTATGTAAAAAAAAGTCAATATAATATTGAAAAGAGGAATACAAAATGTTAAATCAAATGTTACACCAAACATTCAACTAAATATTTCACATTCGATTAATCAAGGTCTTCACGATTAGCTAATCGCATTCTTTCAAAAACCAGATTTCGAATTGCAAACGATTAATCGTTCAGCCCTACTTTCTACCATAACTTTTGCCCAAAAAATAAATAAATCCTTACCTCATCGGCTCCAATGTGCAGTGTGCTTAAGCCTGGATGCAGCTCCACCACCTGCCTCAGCATCTCCATCACCAGCCTAAACCCTTCCTCTTTGTGGGGATTCAGGGTGCCCACACAGTGTGCCATCTCCCTCAGGCTCCACATGGGCCGATGCTTCAACACAAACTATAATAGAGGAGCGACAGCCACCGCTGAACTACAAACACCATCTGACAACTGGGCATTTGTAGCCAATACTAAGAAGTTCCAAACAGGAGAGCAGGATGTTTGCCTCACCTCCATGTGACCAAACGTCTGCACAAGTGGGATGACCTCCATGCCCTTAGATTTGGCAAATTCCTGCATCAATAATACCTCCTCTCGGCTGGGAACAGAGCATACAGTAAACATAACATAACTCACTGAACTTACTGAACCAAAGCATTTTATGGCACACCAGACTTGAACATTGATTTTATTTTTATTCTCTGTCCCACACAGGAAGGGTTATACTTTTATTACAGGATCTCACAGCATGATGAGGCATATAAAAAAAAAATACATACAATTCCAGCCAGCCTATTAATCAGGAATGGAATACTAGGCAGTGTCCAGTGTAGGGATGTCCCGAACGGATCGGGAAGTAGCGGATCGGTAGCGGATCGGAGCCGATATGGGCTTTTTTTTTTTTTAAAGTGATCGGGAATCGGCAGTCACCACGATCACCTTACTCTGATCATTTACGTCAGTAAATTCTACACCACTCTAAGTCGAGGGTTGATTTTATGTGAGTTTTTCAAAAGTGCTAGCTGCAGTAAGTTAAGTCAAAGTTGATTTTATATGCGAGTTTTTCAAAAGTGCTAGCTGCAGTAAGTTAAGTCAGCTTATGTATTAAACTGAGGACATCTTTTAGTTACTTTGTTTACTTGTGTAAACCAAAAAAAACAGTGTGCAGCTTTATTATCTAAACAAATACAAGTATCGGATCGTGACCCGGGGCCTGTTTCACAAAACCAAGATAAGGGATTAAGCCGGGATTTCCCAGTTATCCTGGATGAATTAAGCCTTGATTCGGTTTCACGAAAGCGGAGGCACATAAATCACCATGGAGATTTATTCTGTACAGCTAGCCTGCTCCTGACCAGGCTAACAGCCAGGATTTATTTAATCCTGGAGCCTTTTCTGATCACCCAGCAGTGGTTTTAACCTATTGTTATCAGCATGGATTAAAATACAACAGGTGCATATTGCTGTTCATTTAAGTATTGTTATTATTTAAAGTTGTGACCATTATTTTTATAATTATTCATGTGACATTATTACTGTTATATTGCTGTATGAAGACTGATGTTCATATTGTTGTTAGAAGTTTAATTAATATATTATGGCAGTTGTTGAGATAATTAGAAAAGGCTGATCAAATTTCAAATGTGTTTTAAATGAAGTCTGTTACTAAGGGCAATACATACAATGCTGTACATTTCTATAGTTGACCAATGCACCTTGAATTATTTTGGTTGATTCATTTTTTTTTTTTATTCTTTAACAATAAGTATCATGTTTGTTCCACTTCCATGTACATTGTATTTGGCATTCTTAGCACACAATTTGTGTTGTCCAGTAAACTGCAACTATAATTTGGGAGGATTGTACAATTTTAAGAACATATCCTAATTGTACAGTCCTCCCAAATTATAGTCTTAGTTCACTGGACCAGTAACTATCTAGTGATGTAGGCTACTGTGCATTCATGACAACAGGGAGAGGACACCTCAATGGTTTTTGACCTTATATTTGGGGGGAAATAACTGATGAATATCACTCTGTTCCATTCATGTTTACAGTGTGCATGGAATTTATCACTTAATTATCTTCATAGTTTCTAGATTTTAGAGTCCAAGTTCTTTAGTGTCTTTATTTTCTATGTCCATATATACAGGGAGCAAGGCATATAATATGTAGAGAAGGAAACTCGTCCTCTATCAAATAAAAAAAAAACGCGAAAAAAGCGTGGCAGACAATAGCGGACAGACTGAATGATAGTCTAAAAATATACATTTATGAACTACTGCTCTTAACTGAAACCATTCAATAAGTCACTGTCATTGGCAAAAACGAACAGTTGTACACTTTGCATTAAACGCGAGCAGTGGAAGTTAATATGACTTAGGACATTTATATTTTAGCCCATGAGAGAGAGAGGGAGAAACAGAGTGAAAGAGATATTTACGCATCATATTCTAGCGTTGTAGAAAATTGATCTTTATGGTAAATTTCCTGAGTAACATTATCTTCTGCTTACTTTTAAGGCAAAGAGTACAACTGTTAATTTGCGCAAATGATTAGTAGCCTAATCCTTGAATGGTATGATTATGACGGTTTCAATTCAGAGCAGTTGTCAGTTAATGTATATATTTAGGCTACAATTACGCATTCAGTCGGTCCGCAATCGTCTGCCACGCTTTCTCGCTGTTTCATTACAGCGGCCGTGTTTCTTTTCTTTTTATACAAATGTATTTCATGATATCATACTTCCATAAGAAGCTGCTGCTCACTCTGTATAAAGTATGAACAATATTCTCCATTTTGGCATCAGTAAATCTGTGATCGACCTCGCGGTCTTTTGAGGAAAGCCGTGGACGCGCATCTATCTGAATTACTTCAGCCTGGCTCGACCTAGTCGCTCCTCCTCAGCCTGGCTTGGCCTTCGTGAAACGCACCAAGCCAGGATGCACAGATTAGACTAGGTCAAGCCTCGATTTATCAGTTATCCTGGATTTATATATTCTGCTTTTGTGAAACAGGCCCCCGGTATCTGCAGATATTCAATATTTTTAAAATCGGATCGGGACATATGGCTGATCGGGACATCACTAGTCCGGTGTTTAAATCGCAAACTGCACCTGTAAGCAGGCTGTGCTGTGGCCTGCAGCAGCTTCAGCCCCCCCTCATAAGGAAACATGTCCTCATACTCCACCAGCAGGCCATCCGCTCCCAGCTGAGAGAACAGCTCGATCAGCTGAGGAGATGATGAAATGCACATAATAGTGAACAGCAAACATGAATAACTATGTTGGAACAGTGACAGAGGAGTAAATATGTGCTGCAGCAGAACACACAGGATCGCTGATGTGTGTGCTTACCTTGTGAAGGTGTTCTACCCTCGGGGGGGCACCTTTCAAATCCAGGTGAACTAGTTTCTTTCCTTTAGGCCAAGGAGACTTCATTCTGTCTGTGACGGACTGCAGGCATGAGTAGATCATTAAGAACAGTAGTAACAGGTTAAGGGTTTTGATTTTGAATCTTAATGCATCATTAGATCATTTGTCTGACCCACCAGGACAGTGGAAACGAAGCCAGAACCTGAGATGGGATACTGGAGAGGACTGGCACTCCGAGGAGGATGTTGAACACTTTTTTTCCTGCGAAGAAACGTCGACAGCTCCCAGTCGTTTCAGGAGGCAGTATAGGTAATCGATTAGTTTAGTCTCCGCGGGCAGAGCAACGGATGGAAGAACGTACGCTACATGCTGTAAGAGTTAAACGTTTGTGAAGCTGAGCTGAGGACGCAAATACAGGATAAGGATATAGCTGTATCGTAGCCTAAATGTTGTGGTGTTGTTTTTTTTTGCAGCGTGGTCCAATAAAAACGTTGCTTTCTTTTCCGGAGAGCCAGTAGGTTGTCGGATACGCGGCCACCAGGAAGTGGAGAGAGGGATTAAAGGTGGTGGTACGGTACGATATGGTTAGTCAAGGCGAGAGTAACCGTGTATGACAGTATTCTGTGAATGCTATAGTAGCAGACGTTTTGGGTAAAAAAAATGGCGCTACTGCGAATGAGAAATGCACAGGGTGCCAACGCTACAGAGATAGAGAAGAAAATTAAAAGGTAAGTGAGTGAAAACGATGCATAGTGTCCTGCATGTGCCAGTCACTGTCACCATTCAGAATGAAAGGGACACCAACTATAGGACCTATAGCTCATATCTTGATAGAAAGTGTCAAACTGATGCTACTATGATTAGCTACACTTGCAAATGTAGCCTAGTCTTCAGAGAGAAGAAAATGCATATAACGTTACATGCTAATGCTCTGTGTTTTTGTTTGTGGTAATGACTTGGAGTTGGTAGTTTGCCTAACTTTTATTTACCACTTTATCACTGCTACTTCTATCTCACATGGCTGGGTATCGCCAATCATTTTCAGAATCGATTCCAATCCCAATTCGATATACATTTCCGATTCAATATCAATAGTAGTGCTGGGACGATGTGCTTCCCCCCCCTTCCCTCCCTTTCGATTCTTTCATGACACGTGTGCCGGTTTATTTGTATTGCGATTTTAAGCCATTGCGATTCGATAGTATTGCGATTTTCTTTTCCTTCTTTAACAAAAACAAAAGTGGAATAATACGCTTCTAGAGCCTATGCATTATGAGACCTTTCTAAAAACTAATTGTTTTCTAAAAAGAATGCACATCACATGTCAGTCAGTCCGACATTTATTTCACTCATAAAGAAGTACATAACATGGACCTTCTGCTTTTCCTGCTTTCGGTCTGTTTTGCTGGAAACGGATACGATGTAGTCGCCGTCAGCGGTACCGTAACAGAAAATATTTAATTAAAAAAAATAATATATTTATATTCTGGGGAAAAGAATCAATTTAAAAAAGCGTTGATGAATCAACGGTCATCGGTTAAATGCTCCTCAGTCTCGCATTGCCAGACCTTCCTCCACAGCACTGCGGAGGAGGACGAAACGTGCTCCATCTGGTTTATTGGCATTTCTTTAAACCAGTCACAATCGTCATGTGGTTAAGCGCCACACGGAGCAACGGTGCCTCTGCAAAATCGCCTCGGGAAGGAACTTGTTTTGTTGGAACATGTGTACGTTTAAAAGTTGTTTTAGTCGTGCGAGAGAAAACTCCGATTGGACAGATAGTCTAGCTAGCTGTCTGGATTTACCCTGCAGAGATCCGAGGAGCAGTTAACCATAGTCCTCAGAAATCCACCGGAGGTTAGAACGCCAGCACAGAGAAAGCGGAAGGTGACGGACATCCATCCGAAAAGAGGGACATCCGGCAGAATTTCTGGTGGCACCGATGCAATCCTGGAAGTGGAACGTTGTGGATGTAGACTAACTGCTCCTCAGATCTCTGCAGGGTAAATCCAGACCGCTAGCTAGACTAGAGCTGTAATCGGGCCTTAAAAGTACGACCCGAAAAGGCCCGAGCCCGACAAGTACATTTTGATTGACAGCTGTTTAAAAGCCCGAACCCGTTTACAGCCCGACTGTACAAAAGGCCGTCTATCAGCAGTCATTAGTGTCGGAGAATAGCGTGGGCACACGCACCACTAGGCGGCAAAGGGAAAGAAAGAAAAAAGAGACTGCGCCGCACGCACACAGCTCCTTTGTCTTTCGTAAAAAATGAGTCATTTATACATGTTTTAACATCATTTATTCATGACTAACGGAGGCTATAGGCCACTTGGAAGTTGGAACAAAGACACAGGCTAAGTCCTCCAGAGACCAGCCTCCATTTCACCTCCTCAGGATCCATTTTCACGCTAATCGAAACGCATCAGTTGACCGCTCATTTACCATGCAACCCGAAGCGCAAGCCCGAGCCCGGCCCGGCCTGAGCCCGTGTTAAATAATAGAAATTAAGACCGAATCCGACCGAACCCGGCAAAGATCTTCAGCTTTAAGCTAGACTATCTGTCCAATCTGAGTTTTCTGTTGCACGACTAAAACAACTTTTGAATGTAGGCTACACGTTCCACCAAAACAAGTTCCTTACCGAGGCTGTTTTGCAGAGGCGCCGTCCTTGTGTCCGGCACTTAGCGCCGCCCAAGACGATTGTGATTGGTTTAAAGAAATGGCATCAAACCAGAACGCGTTTTTTCTCCCATCCCGGAATGCTGTGGGGACTCGCCAGACATTCCTCCGCAGCGCTGTGGAGGAAGGTCTGGCAAGAGGGTCTGGAAATGCGAGACTAACAAATAGATAACTAAATGAATAGATGTACATACTTGTAAAAAATGCTGAAAAAAATACATTACATTAATAGTTCATTGCATGAATAAATGAAAAAGTAAATACATCCAAACATACATGTCTATATCATAATTCAGTTGATCATGTGGAGCTTTGTTTCTGTCCTGGTCAGAGGTAATGCACTGCGGCAGGGATCAGCATGGAGGGGGTCCCGATGGCTTGTGGCCTTGCTGCTGGTGGTTCTGTCTGTGTGCTGGGCGGCCATGTGGCTGTACGTAACCTCTCTGGACAGTGACGTCACAGAAACACTAGTCCGCCGGGGTGAGCTGGTGTCTCCCCAGCCCAGAGTCTACACCGTCCAGTGCTCGGAAGACTACGAGAACTACAAACGCTATCCAGGTGACGCTCTGGTCCTTGAATTGTACTGTTGTCAGACTGTTGATTGGCTCGCACCTCTCTGCTGTGTCAACATGACTGGGATGGAATAAAGCCAAGCCTACTTGATGAATACCATGCTCCAGTGTAGGGCTGCACGTTATGAGAAAGAATATTGCGATAACGATATTACTTGCGATAAATTAACAGATATTTAAGTGTACTTTAATATAATATGAATGTACTTTTATACTGCTTTCAGTATTCTTCTGAAATACAAAACATTGCTCGTTGAAATTACAACAAATAAAAGGAAATCATTCCCAAATTCTTTTTTTGAACAAATTGAACATTGAATTGAATATAAAAGGCACCACTAAAAAAAAAAAAAATGCAGTTTTCTACTAATATTGTCTTTCTACGGACACAAAAAATATCTGAGTGTCTTTCGCAATATGTTGCAGCCTTTCACAATATGTATATTGCGGCAGTTGGTATTGCGATGACGATTTAAAAAAAAAAAATAAAATAAAAAACACGACATATTGTGCAGCCCTCCCATGCTCCAGTGTAGGGCTGCATGATATGAGGAAAATAAGCGATATGCGATAACGTTGTTGAATATCGCGATAACAATATTACTTGCAATAAATTAACAAATATTAAAGTGTACTCAGGTCTGCATTTCTGCTGCTTTCAGTATTCCGCTAAAATACAACAAACTGCTTGTTGAATTTAAAACAACTAAAGGCAGTGTTTCCTCCATGTTAATTTTGTAGTGGCGGCCCACCAAAAAAAAAATTTCAGCCATCACGGTATTAGAAATAGGGCTGTACAAAAAATGTAGTCGCGGTTGTCTTTTAAATTATCCTGCCAATGTTGGCTGCGGCTCACATTGCAATTTGTAGAGTAGAACTATTCAGAGGTTATTGTTGTTCGGACAGACCTGCCCCCACTGCTAAAACAAATCCTAAAGGAAATCATTTCCAACATTCTTTAACTGAACATATTGAGCATTGAATTAAACATAAAAGGGACCACTAAAAAAACGAATGACCGTTACATATTTAAAGTGCAGTCTTCTACTGATAGTTTCTTTCAACTAACTAAAAGACAAAGATCTCTGAGTAGAGCTGTGACGATTCCACATTTTTCCGTCCAATTAATTGTCTCAGAAATAACTGCGATCAACAATTTGATCGTCTCTTACAGTCAACTTTAAGAAAATGTATCCATGCATTTCTTTTTCAAACAAAATGGAATAAATCCCAGGATACATCTGTTGTTTATATCACTGTTTAGTGACCCAGATAATGTAGTAACACAAATACACAGCCTATGAAGTAAACCACGCCTCTTTATTATCATAAAACATTGTATTTTTTAGGGCTGTGCTCGACTTGAAGAAATTCTTAGTTAACTAAAACTCATTCAATTGTATCGATTAATCAATTAGTTGATTTAATCGACAGATCTGTAAATCTGAGTTTCTCTGCAAAGAGTCATGCAAAAGCACCACTTTAATTCTTGTGTTTACCAGAGATGTGCTCGTACGTTTCTTGGAAATAACTCATTCAGCATGAAAAAAAGCATAAAACATGACTAATCGACTAAAGAAATCTAAGTTGACTAAGACCAAAATGACCGATTAGTCGACTAATCGACTAAGAGGGAGCAACCCTAGTAATTTTTCTTAAATGAACGTACAGTTGACAAGTTCCATCAACCGTTATACACCTTAGAACGTTAGCTATTGTTAGCAATTAATCACAGTTAAACAAAGAAACGGCGATAATGTAAAAAAAGTTTATATTGCGATGATGATTTAAAAAAACAACAAAAAAAACCTATCTATTGTGGAGCCCTACTCCAGTGGCATTTTCCTCTGCTCTGCCCTTTAGTAGTTTTACGTAGAGCTGCGCGATACGGAGAAAATCAATGCGGCGATATTGTCGGGTTGACACAAAATACTTTCACAATTAGATTTTAGATAAATAATCATCACTAATGTGGATGTAATGACTAAGTGGGTAAAGGCAAATAATAGAACAGCTAGAACAGTCTGGTAAGTTCAGAAAATGACATCACTTTACTGTAATGCAGCCTTTAAAACCAGGAAAAGACAATACTTAATGCCACTCTTGCACCAAATGCTTGCTCATGGGGGAATTGTTGGGTCTTTGTAAATTATAGAGTGTGGTCTAGACCTACTCTGTCTGTAAAGTGTCTTGAGATGTCTCTTCCTATGCTTTGATACTATAAGTAAAATTGAATTGAATTATGCCATATTAGGATATCCAAAATTTAAGACGATATCTAGTCTCACATATCGATATTGATATCCTTACATTGCCCAGCCTTAGTTTTACTTGATATAAAATGGGTAGTCAGGCACAAAATATTGGAACTTAGAAAAAGCAGTTCTCTTACACATCATCATACTGGATTTTTGTGAATTCTATTATTATGACAAAACAAAAAAACTTAAATTCAAACCATTTGAAACAGCATACAAATAATCCACTAAATGGCAGTATAGCGCAAGCCATGCTGAGCAGAATGCTACTGTATCTGCACTGTAGGATCGCATATTCAATTGGTGGACTGCTGCCTATCTTACAATAGCCGACTGTAAGAGACTGTTAAAGAAAGTTCAGTCGGGACTCTCATTTCATTTCTATTTGCTATTCTATTTCATATTCTGTATGTAAAGGTTTTGCTTGGATATTCATTCATTCATCCACGTTGTTGGCATGATGGAGAGTTGAAAATATCATAGCAGCTGGTCCGATTATTGCTTTGGTTTTACAATTTTGATTGTATTGTAAGGGGGAATACTTATTTTTACAGACCGATCTGACGAGAAAAGAATGATGTAACACTGGATCATTCACACGGTCTCTAAGTTTATTAAATGTATCTTTTTTGTGTGTGCATTAGAGTAGTAGAGCTGCAACTAACGATTATTTTCATTGTTGATTAATTTGTCGATCATTTTCTCGATTAGTTGTTTAGTCCAGGGATCTTCAACAGGGGGGTCCTCAGAGTTGCTGCGGGCGGGCACCAAATTATTGTTTGATAGAAAGTAAATATGTCTGAAAATATACATTAACATGAATCCAAAATATTATTTTTAAAAAGAAATCTTTTTTTTATTGAATTTACACAACATTGATGATAGGCTTACTGGCCTATAGGTAAGGTAGTCATCAACAGATACAGCTACTGTTCCACATTTTAACATTAAAACATGATGTATATATAATATAATATAATAATATATATGAATATGTCAACAATTATTATTTTAACACCATAGTATTGTATGCATCATAAAAAAAGGTATATCTAAAGGCTCTAGGCCGCCCTACACGTTGTTGTAGGCCCAGTTTAATATGCACCTCAATTTTATACATTTATATATAGTTAGGGGTCCCTGCTCCATCTCTTTTTCAGCTAAGGGGTGCTTGGCTTAAAAACGTTGAAGTAATAAGTAAGTAAGTAAGTAAAGTTTATTTGTATAGCACTTTTCACAGATAAAGTGCTTCACAATAACATTTAATACAATACAACAAATCAAAGTACAAGAACATTTTAATACAAATGGAAAACATAAACAGCCATAAAAAAAAAAAAAACCTTGACTAACTAAAAGCCTGCTTGAATAGCAGAGTCTTCAATTGCTTTTTAAAAGTTTCGACAGAATTCACACAACGTAGAAAGGGAGGCAAGACATTCCACAGCCTAGGAGCCACTGCTTGGAGTGATTGATCCCCTCTAGTTTTAAACTGAGTGCGGGGAACCGCTAATAGCCTCTGACCTAATGACCTCAGACTACGGGTGGGAGTATGAAGCTGTATCAAGTCAGAGATGTAGGGAGGAATTCAATTATGGTTATCCTGTCAGCGATTCTAATCGATTTGATATCACGATGCGTCCCCTCCTCAATATTATTAAATATTGCTACACAATGGTTTTCATCAACAAATTTTCTCCAGTCCGGTATAAGGCCCGGCCGGGCACTGCCGGCAGTCGGACTCAAATGACCCATCTGATTGGTAGAGTGCTAACCCGGAAACGGGGAGCGGGATGAGCGTGACTAGAGCCTCTCAAAATCTGACGAAAATCTTTTAAACTGACCTTTGTCGATCTGAAATGAAGACAGATTCGGGAACTGCACAACCTATTTCTCGCTTAAAACGTTTTCGGAAACACATTTCGGTGAACTATTTTAGTACAATATGAGATCGTATTCTGAACAAGCCGCCATGACAGTCTGGCTTTGAATTTCCGAAGAAACCAGACCCATGTGACGCGTTTGTCCAATCAGCGGCCGGTTTAAATTTTTGGGCAACAATGCAAATTAGCGCCGCCTGCTGTTATGGAGACGTATCACGTCTCTTGGCTTTGGTGTGTTCCGAGGCACTTTTTGGACCAACTCGGGGAGACTGATCAGCCCGACTGCCTTTTCTGCCGACGTTTGGCCGTGGGCTCTGTGTGTCCGGGCCTATACTGTACACAAACTCCCCTTTTTATTGTATCTGCTCTTAAAAAAGACGGAGTGGAGTCTGAACACAAGCAGACAATCAACAAGTACCATCATTTGGCAATAATCGATGATGGTCTGTCCCTGCATGGATGCAGAATCATCTAGTTCCGCATTGCGATGCATCGACACAAGGATTCGTCTCAACACCCCTACAGTTTACTGTACCAGAGGAGTGTAACGCCCTGCAGCGCCCTGCTACGCCATGAACTACTACAACTACTATTTCTAGTCATAGTTCCATTATCTTTATTATAACTATTATTGCCACTGTTCATCACACCCCCAACCGGCACCATCAGACACCGCCTACCAAGAGCCTGGGTCTGTCCCAGGTTTCTGCCTAAAAGGGAGTTTTTCATCGCCACTGTCGCACTAAATGCTTGCTCTTGATGGAATTATTGTAATTGTTGGGGCTTTGTAAATTATAGAGTGTGGTCTAGACCTACTCTATCTGTAAAGTGTCCTGAGATAACTGTTGTTATGAATTGATACTATAAATAATATTGAATTTAATTGAATTGAAGAAACTAGAAAAGATTCACATTTAAGGAGCTGAAATAGTTACGTTATTTCATTTAAAAAAAAAAAAAATGACTCAAACGGATTAATCGATTACCAAAATAGTTGGCGATAGTTGACAACTAATCGATTCATCTTTGCAGCTCTACATTAGAGATCATCCGTGAGAAATGTATTTGTGCCGGTGGGTTTGTTTTTCCCTCCATGTTGTAGTCTTCATGTTAATTCAAGAGTGGTTGGTTGGTTTTGTTTCAGACTTGTATGTGTTGGTAGGGTTACGGAAACGTTGCAGGTTTGATCTAGTATGATTTCTGTCATGACTTTTACTTCTTTATTATCTTACTACAACCAAAGTACACTTGATTTCCCCCCTCCACCCCCCAAAATCCAAACAGCTTATTTTAATGCAGACACTTCAAAATCATTGAAACAAATTGGAAATGTCTTTTTAAACATGTTGGCAGTTAAGAGTTCAAACTGTGCATCTCGGGAGTCTAAAGAAAACACAGCGGGAGCCTCAATCTTCGAGCTATAAATCATAATTGCCGAGAGGCTGGAGGGAAGCCCTTCATTTTTGTGGCATTAATGAGCAGAACTCCAATAAACTCCGTACGTTGCACTTTGTTTCTCCACCAGCCACTTTCTCTCCCCCTGCGATAGGGCCCAAAGCCTCCAAAACCCAAAAACATATTCCACTATTATTTTCCAAATCCTCTCTCATGTCTCTCTTCCCAGGATGCACCCCTGTGAAGTGTGGCCGTGCAGTCACAGACGGCGTGGTGACGAGGGAGGAAGCCCAGGTTCTCCGGAGGTAAACACTGTCCTACAAAGTGCAGCGTGTCTCTTTTTCTTTCTCCCCTTCTTCCCTAGTGGTTTCTCCATTCAGTCTTCTATCTTTGTAGTGCAGCTGGACAGGATTTTGTAAGTGGGAGGGGGGGGGGAACAATAATCAGTCGGGGGGTGGGGTGCCTGGGGATGCATTTTATCAGAATACAGCATTGAAAATCTGCTTAGAAATATTGGATAGGATCGAACAACACAATGGAAATGTTCTTAAATAAAACACAGGGGAGGGGGAATCATATTCCAGCTGAGGGGGAAATGCTATTGCCCCCCTTCTAGCCCTGCCCCTGCAGCTGGATCAATCTGAATGCTTTCTGTCTCTGACACACAGGCTGGCGGAGAGAGGGCTGGCGCTGGCTGGGTCAGAGGGAGGAGTGAGTATATCGCCGGTGTCATTGTTGGAATAATTTCAAAGGAAGGCGGGGATGATTTGTGTTTGCTTTCCTGAATGGGCAAGCAATTATTCAGAAAGAAATCAAATTGGGCTACATCTGATATTGTGTATGTGATACAGGGTTGGGTACCGAAACCCGGTGTCAATATGGCACCAGTGCCTAAACGGCCGGTATCTACCGGACCGGATGACAGATTTCGGTACCTCACTCACGGTGCCACTTAAATGCCTGAGCTGCAGACTGGTGCTCCGAAATCTATGTTACAGGCAACAGAAGCATCACTGCACGTGACTCTAGTCAACATTAGTTAGCAGCAAGTACCGTTAGCAGGAATGTAGAATACCGCCAGATTTATCCTTTTTAAAGGAGAGTAAAATTAAGTGATCACCATACACAAGTACGGTTAGTAATTTATTGTAGCGACTATCAATAAACAACAATTAGCCGCTGAGAGCGCTAATGCAGGGAGGTCTGTCCAGCCATGTCCAAACAAAGAGCGGGAGTCCTTAACTGCGATCTTTTTCGTTTATTGCAAACAAACAAACAAACTCTCCCCTTCTCTCTTACAAACACAACTGAAACTGATGATCGACAGGTATGCATGCTAGCCCCAGTGACGTATACACACACACACACACACCTGCACACTAGGGCTGCAACAATTATTTTCATTGTCGATTAATCTGTTGATTATTTTCTCCATTTATCAATTAGTTGTTTGGTCTATAATATCTCAAAACATGATGAAAAATGTCAATCAGCGTTTTCAAAGATATTCAGTTTACCGTCACACAGGAGTGACGAAACTAGAAAATACTCACATTTAAGAAGCAGGAATCAGAGATTTTTTTTAAAAGCTTTTCCTTCTTAAAGGACAATTCCGGCGCAAAATGAGCCTAGGGGTTGATAACCTACTATATGTGTACTGAGTCGGAACATTCTCTGGGACATGTTTTCATGCTAATCGAATGTGTCTCTAGCTTTTAACAAGCTACCGCAAACGGGTGGTTAGCTGCTAACGCTAGCTTTTGGGGCAGAGGGTAAATCACTATTTTATACCACTAACAAGGCTCAAAATAGCACCACACTTCCACGGTAGCATAATGAGGGTCCCTACATGTAAACTGAAGCATTGAGAACTTTGTAAGTGTACAGACAGTTTCTTAAAAGTCCCATGGCATGAAAATTTCACTTTATGAGGTTTTTTAACATTAATATGCGTTCCCCCAGCCTGCCTATGGTCCCCCAGTGGCTAGAAATGGTGATAGGTGTAAAACGAGCCCTGGGTATCCTGCTCTGCCTTTGAGAAAATGAAAGCTCAGATGGGCCGAAAAGCAGAGAAAGGTTACCTTCCCTTTCTCTGCTGTTCCTGCCAAGAGAATTTGGCCCACCCATGAGAGAGATCATGGCTTTCAAACGATCAAAGTGACAGTTAGTCAAGGCCACACCCCCACTACCCACCTTGCCCCCCCCCCTCCTCTCTCCTCCTCAATAGCTACAGACACAGAAATGGCACATACTAAGGAAAGCTCATCGTGGGACTGGCTCTAGTGGCTGTAGTTCTGTACCAAGGCTGAATTTCGGGAAAGAGACTTCAGATACAGTATTAGGGGACCACAGTTTATAAAGATTTATATAAGTTTACTTCAGATACAGTATTAGGGGACCACTAAGGCCTATATAAAAGAGACTTCAGATACAGTATTAGGGGACCACTAAGGTTTTTTTTAAAAGAGACTTCAGATACAGTATTAGGGGACCACTAAGGTCTATATATAAAAAGACTTCAGATACAGTATTAGGGGACCACTAAGGTCTATATAAAAGAGAACTTCAGATACAGTATTAGGGGACCACTAAGGCCTATATATAAAAAGAGACTTCAGATACAGTATTAGGGGACCACTAAGGTCTATATAAAAGAGACTTCATATACAGTATTAGGGGACCACTAAGGTCTATATAAAAGAGACTTCAGATACAGTATTAGGGGACCACTAAGGCCTATATATAAAAGAGACTTCAGATACAGTATTAGGGGACCACTAAGGTCTATATAAAAGACTTCAGATACAGTATTAGGGGACCACTAAGGCCTATATAAAAGAGACTTCAGATACAGTATTAGGGGACCACTAAGGTCTATATAAAAGACTTCAGATACAGTATTAGGGGACCACTAAGGTCTATATAAAAGAGACTTCAGATACAGTATTAGGGGACCACTAAGGTCTATATAAAAGACTTCAGATACAGTATTAGGGGACCACTAAGGTCTATATAAAAGAGACTTCAGATACAGTATTAGGGGACCACTAAGGTCTATATAAAAGAGACTTCAGATACAGTATTAGGGGACCACTAAGGTCTATATAAAAGAGACTTCAGATACAGTATTAGGGGACCACTAAGGTCTATATAAAAGAGACTTCAGATACAGTATTAGGGGACCACTAAGGCCTATATAAAAGCATCCAAAAAGCAGCATGTCATGGGACCTTTTAAAAAGATAGATTATAAAGACAGTAGTGTTCATGTTTACATGCGGGCGCCATCTTGGGAAACAGTCATGAGCAGTCAAATCACGAACGCTGTGTTTGAGCTATGTTACTGGTTGACCGGCGTTCGTGGTTCGACTGCTCATGACTGTTTTCCAAGATGGCGGCCGCATGTAAACATGAACACTACTGTCTTTATAATCTTTTTAATAAACTGTCTGTACACTTACAAAGTTCTCAATGCTTCGGTTTATATGTAGGGACCCTCATTATGCTACCGTTGACGTGCGGTGCTATTTTGAGCCTTGTTAGGGTTACAACATAGCGATTTACCATCTGCCCCGAAAGCTAGCGTTAGCAGCTAACCACCCGTTTGCGGTAGCTTGTTTAAAGCTAGAGACACATTCGATTAGCATGAAAACATGTCCCAGACAACGGCCGACTCGGTACACATATGTTATTAATCCCTAGGTTCATTTTGCGCCGGAATTGTCCTTTTTAAAGAAGCATTCAAACCAATTAATTGTTTTATCGAAATAGTTGGAAAATAATTTAATAGTTGAAAACTCGATTCATTTTTGCAGCTCCACACACACACACACACACACACACACACACACACACCAGTGATGTACACAATTTGTACTTTACTGACTACAGCATACAACATCACTGGTACAATTCTTCAAACACAAAGTTTTTTGTGCAAAAAGTGTTTTTCATTCCCGCGAACAGGTCACATTCTCGACATAAAAAATAGCATCAAGTTATTGTCAGAACTACCAGCTATGATTGGCCGACTATATAGTACACACCAACAACAAGCCTGAGTCAAATACTTCCACCCATATCAGCGTAGACAGCTCATATTTACCCACATTTTAGCCACGGACACTATGCTCTGCACTCCTCATTGCTGTGATGAACCTCTCTTGACACTAGAGGGCAGGCTGGCACAATAAGCAGAGCTACAGCTTGCTCAGTCGCTCTGGCAGATACAGCGTGGAGCCCTATACGTCTGGATGTCCCTGGCATGCCCTACCCCCTGCTCTCTGTCCCCAGCAGGCCAGGCCCTCAGCCAATAAAGGAACTGTTTATGGAGTGCTAAGACACTTAAGTGAAGGGAGGGGAAGCAACAGAGGGGGAATGAAGAGGGGGGGGGGAGGGCTGGCTTCAGAGAAAACAACTTATTTTTTAACTTGTGGAAAACAGAGCAGTGTCCCAAAGGAGTTGACAAGAAATAACAAGTAAAGGGCAGAGCGAGAACGCCACACAAAAGGACACAGAGGGAACAGCGCTAAACTTTGGAAACAATGACTGTGCCATGCACATCAACAGCTGGCATTTATTTGTGCAACTGATTTATGATTTGCATTTGCATTTTGACCCCTGCAGGCTTCCATACTGGACCTGCACTCTGGAGCGTTGTCCATGGGTAAACAGTTTGTCAACATCTACAGGTGAGAAAGTGTTCCTACGCTATTTTTAAGAATGCATGAATGACATCCGGCTTAATATCTTAACATTTGCAGAAATATCTTCACCAAAAATATGGAGTTAGTCATCAATCTTACTGATGCCGGTCTTGGAGCACTGTCTTCTCCAGGTCCAGTGACCCGTACGAACGCTCATTCATCACTGCCAGCAGAACCCAGTTTTATTTGGATCATCTGCTCCTCTCTTTCCTTCCCCCTCCCTTATACTCCTCCTGCCTTGATTAATTTCTTCCTCACTTAGCCCCCCCACCCATCTCTCTCCCGTCCCACTGGGCAGGAGGCTGACACTGGATCCTCCGGGACCATTTGGCAGATTTTAATCCGGAAGCGATGACAGTAGCACTCTCACCCTGCTTGCCACCCTTCACCCCTCATTGGGGACTTGCTCATGTGAAGCAGCCAGACATTTACAGTCTGCTGTGTTTGGATGGCTGGATGGCACACCCGTCTGGGTAATGGTGCACTGTGGCGTGCTGTGAAACGTTAATTTATGCTAACAGAACCCATCTCCTCTGCTCTCTCCCCCCCTTTGCTGTGTCTGTGCTCGTGTTTGTGTCTGTGTGCCCATGTGTCTCTGATTGGCTTTGTCTGCATCCGGAACGGTCTGTCTGTCTGGAATTGTGCGGCGGGATGTGGCTCCAGGTATTTCGGAGATCAGATCAGGGATGTGTTCACACAAGAGGATTTCCAGCTTTACAGGTGACTACGGAACCCTAATTTGAAAATCAGACATGCATTTATTGCTCCAAAATTGTGGCATCAACGCTAATAATACTTGTTGTACACAACAATAGCAAACATAACTCCTTATTATAATGCCTTTGGTAGCATGTAATCAATATAAGAATCTCTCTCTCTCTCTCTCTCTCTCTCTCTCTCTCTCTCTCTCTCTCTCTCTCTCTCTCTCTCTCTCTCTCTCTCTCTCTCTCTCCGATAGAAAGAGAAAGGATGAGTGTGGAAAACTGTGGTGTGTGTGTGTCACTCTCTCTGTCCGTCCGTCTCTCTCTCTCTCTTTCTCTCTCTCTCTTTCTCTCTCTCTCTCTCTACGTGTGCCTGATCGTGTGTGTGTGTGTGTGTGTGTGTCACTCTCTCTCTCCGTCCGTCGGGTCTCTCTCTCTCTCTCTCTCTCTCTCTCTCTCTCTCTCTCTCTACGTTTGCCTGATCGCTGTGAGAAGTCAAGACAGCCAGTATTCCTGTATGTGATTACCTGCCTGCTTTGACACATACGCCCGCACCTCGCGCAAGAAATAGAGGAGACACCGAAACAGTCAGATTCAGGGGCAGATCTACAGGGGGGGGCAGCTGGGGGGGGGTCAGCTAACTTTGGTGTTCAAAAAACGGTGCTTATAAAAACAAACGGCCACTATGTTTGCACACTTCTTAAAACATTGAAACAAGCAATTAATTTATATGAATTAATAATAAATAATAATTGTAGATGTAATATTAGCCCGCTGCCCCTCAAATACTTTTAGCTCCGTCCCTGCAGTCTGCGAGTATGTTTTCAGTTTTTTGCCATCGGTTGTAGGGTTAGATATGTAAACAAACAAATATACATAGATTATCTAATGATGTTTTACAGTTTCTCTATCATAGCATTTGTTTGACCTTTTGTTTGATCATAATTACTGATACAATACGAGACATTCTGTTCTATTTTCTGTTCTATTTGTCTCTATCAGTAAAAATGATCAAGCCATTTAATTCAATTTCAGCTAAATTCAATTGTATTTATAGTATCAAATCGTAACAAGAGTTCACTCTTCTCAAGACACTTTACAGAGAGAGTAGGTCTAGACCACACGCTATAATTTACAAAGACCCAACAAATTCCCCCAAGAGCAAGCGTTTGGTGCAACTGTGGCGAGGACAAACTTCCTTTTGGGCAGAAACCTCGGACAGACCCAGGCTCTTGTTGGGCGGCCATCTGCCGCTGCCGGTTGGGAGACAGATACAGATATACAGATATAGAGAATTATGATTCATAATAATTAGAGCAGTTGGTATGATGAACAGTGGCAATTATAGTAACCATAAAGATAACGGAACTATGACTAGAAATAATAGTTGTAGCAGTTCAGGGCGTAGCAGGGTGTTGCGGGGCATAGTAGGGCGTAGCCGTGCGTTTACATATGGGGTTCCCATGTACCGTCTTCCCCTGCCAAGTTCTCTTACTATCCCTTTGCCACCCCATGTGAAATTTTCTAGGTCCGCCACTGGACAGATTGGATAACATTGGCGGCGAAATAAAAATAGCTGCCATGCGCTGCTATACGCGACGGTTACGCGCCAAATGTGTTTTCACTGTGAGAACCCAAATGAAAATGAATTGAATGTTTCCACAATTTATTTGCTGATAGCCAATGAAGTCCTATAATGTTTATATAGATATCGGTCTTAACGAACACTCAGCTGCTGAGGTTGAGACCTCCTCTTGACGAGTGTTGCTCACTGCAGCACAGTCCTAAATCCTACTTCCTACAGATCTTTCAATCTGACATGTTGGTCTGTTTTTCAGAGATGTCCGAGGGCGAATCCAGGCAGTTATTGCTGAGACGTTTGGTTTGGACCCGACTCTGATGTACCTCACCAAGCCCACCTTCTTCTCCAGAATCAACAGCACGGTAGCCAAGACCCAACACGACGAGTACTGGCATCCACACATAGATAAGGTAACGCGCAAAACAGAGTCCTTCTACCTCGGATGACTGTTGACCTTGGCTAACCGATCTGGTACATTTGGGGCTAGTCGTAACTTCATCAAACATATAATGTATTGGCTTGATGTGTGCCTGAGTCTTAAGTTTTAGAATTGGTACGGGAACAAAAAATCCCTAAGGACATGGTGTTGGTTAGTTGCAATGCGTTGGTAACAAATAACTGGCGAATCGCAAACATTACATAGAGCATACAGTTAGCTGGTTTCACGGCAACAATGCCAGCTGCCTTAAACAAACAGATGTGTGTTTCCGGATTATAATTTTTACAGTTTGTACACGATGTTAGTACAACTTGAAACTCGCTCACCTTGAATTCTTTGAAGAGATCGCGGTGCCGTTTCAGGTGCTCTGCCAAATTTCGAGGTGTTTCCTTCCTTTGTTTGAAACACACCGTTATATGTCCGTTGTCTAGAGTTGGAAAGTAACTAACCACAATTATTCACGTTACTGTAATTTGTTGGTTTTTTTGTGTACTTTTACTATTTAAAGTAGTTTTTAAAATCTGTAATTTTTACTTTTTACTTTTTTACTTAAGCATTAGTGAATACACCCATGCTAAAGTTGACTAAAAAGAGGAATAAAAAAAAATCATCTTTTGGAAATTGATCTTAATGCCTTAATTAAAAAAAAAAAAAAATCCAACCTTTAAGGACACCAATTTTCTTTGAATGAATAATCTATCGTAAATAAATAAATGTTCTTCCTTAAAATACAGGGGGCGTAAGTAAGTACACATAGAGGCAGGCAGATTTTTCTTTTTAAAGGCCAGTTATTTCATGGATCCAGGATACTATGCATCCTGATTAAGCTCCCTTGGCCTTCGGAATTAAAATAGCCCCCCATCATCACATACCCTTCACCATACCTAGAGATTGGCATGGGGTACTTTCCGTAAGGTCATCTCTCAATACAAATCAAACCAGCTATTAGGCCAACTGAAATAAAGGGTATGTGATGATGTGGGGCTATTTTAATTCCAAAGGCCAAGGGAATTTTATCAGGATGCATAGTATCCTGGATCCATGAAATAACTGGCCTTTAAAAAGAAAAATCTGCCTGCTTTTATTTAACATAGGGGTGTACTTACTTATGCCCCCTGTATTTTAAGGAAGAACATTTATTTATTTATTTATTTATTTATGATACATTAATCATTCACAAAGAAAATTGGTGTCCTTAAAGGTTGGATTTTTCCAATTGTTTTTAATTAAGGCATTAAGAGCAATTTCCAAAAGATTTTTTCATTTTTAGCATGGGTGTATTCAGTTATGCTTAGCACTGTAAGTATGTTTTGTACTTTGCTACATTTTAAATCACATCCGTTACTGACTAAAAAAAATTTATGTTTTTGCATAGTTTATTTTGTCTCTTTGAATTTTAAATTGCTTTTTTTTAAAAAAGCAATTTAAGACTTTTTAAGACTTTTTTTGGCTTTGTGCCCTTATCAAATCACAAAAGACTGCAATTTAATTAAATAAGGATAATAAATATGAATAAAATATTAAGTATAAACATCAAGAAGTATACATAGAGGCAAAGTCACCTCTCTCTCTACGATGGCACTTTGGATTGTGTCTGATTTTAACAGCTAAAAACTATTTTGCATTAGTTTCAAACCTACCCCTTCTTTAGCCTGCTGCCAATGAGACGTGAAATCAGATTAGCAGCAGAAAATGGATGGATGCGTTTTAATCATTTTCAAAATGTTATCTTGAAATGAATTTTAGATGGTTGGTCAGTTAAGAAATTTAAAGCCACAGAGACTCACTGAAAACATACATACGTACATGTAACCTGTGCCTGGAAAATCCCCTTTGGTTTTCTCACATTCACCTTAACAATCAGTTCAGACATTGAGCTGCTGCTCATTTCAGATATTGCTGAACCAAGAAATAGCTATTCTTCAATCATTTCTTAAAATAAGTGTAATTCGCCTTCAGGCCATATCCTTAATCCTATAGCCTAGGGCTGGGCGATATGGCTGAAAACTGTATCACGATATAAGAGTTTCATATTGGTCGATATCGATAATTATTGATATTTTTTATGACCTATTTAAAATAAGGACCAGGCGAAAAATATATTAAATTTAAACATTTTTATTTTAAACTTAACCTTCCTCTGATTATAATCCCCTCAGTTATAAAAGCAGAAATGTCAACAACCATGGAAATCACTCAAATAATTAAAATGTAAACATAAGTCTAAAATCACAGTGAAGAAAGAATAAGTAAGAACTGCTTAATAAGGTGTAATAAAATGGTGCAAAGTGTTAAATATAAACATAGAGAAACCTGAGAAGAACTATTTTCTGTAAGTTTAGTGCTAGGTTGGTAACCTGGCTTCTGGACAGTGCTCAGCACGTCTGCCTCCGTTATTTCTTTGTAGCGTTTAGTAAGGCGCTGATGCAGAGTACCTCTCCATGGCGGTCTGCTACTTGTGCGGTGTAGCAGCTGCAGATGTTGTTGGACGTTGCTGGCGAATACGGCTGTGCTCCAAAGTGTGAGCGCGGCTAAGGTGGTAAAACAAGTTTGCGGTAGTGTTGGTGGGGACGACGGTCAGACTTATAAAATCCCCAAAACTGCCATACTGACTTTTCCTGTTTTATCAACAATTTCTCGCTTTCGCTGGCGGCACTCACTTTCCACTTATCGCTTCCACGCCGGTTCTGTTATTGTAGAATCCAACACGCGGGACAGCGATGTGCGCAAACACACATGATACTGTTACATGATTGGCTGTTAGAGTGTCACTCCCTACGTTGCTAGGTTACCAGAGAGTGAGTGCCTTTGTTCATGCAACCAAACTTGATTCGTAACTTCTGGTTTCTTCCGAAGAAGAAAAACAACTTATCGAACGTTTTATCGAACGCATTTTCTATTGATATTGATTACGTGTCTGTCGCGATACATATCGTTATCGTTTTATCGCCCAGCCCTACTATAGCCCGTACCTCTGTTCTGTTACGTAAACTGTTCACGTCACACATTGAGTGCAGGTCTTTTCTTCTTCTTTTCGTCACTGCCTCAACTGTACTCTATAGTCTTTCACTTTGCACTTTGATCATTGTCATGAGACGTGAAAGTTGCTCAGGGTTTGAGAGAACCTTGTTTGAGACCTTGAGGCAAGTTTCAAACAAATGAAGATGTCTTTCAGGGGATAAAACGTTTCAGTGCTCTACATCTTATTTAGTTAAAAAGTGGAAACTGTAATAGTTGGTAACTTCTAAAATTGATAGGAATTCCTCTGTTTGGGAGTACATTTGATATTATGTATTGTTATTGTCTTACCAAAGCTATAAAAAATAGTGTTTGTAGATGCCTCGTCCATATTAATATGTGTCACCTCATACCCTCCCTCTGGCCCTCGACAGCTGGAGAAATCTAATCTGTAAGGAACCACTTCTCTTCCCCAGCTGTCTCTGCCGCCATTTTGGGGCTAATTGACTAACCCAACCCTCATTTAAATGTAAATGGTCTCTGAGGTCTCTGGTGGTGAATTTTCTCCCCCATCGATCATCTTGCTGAAACGGTGTCATAGCACCGGTCGTTGTATGACAGCACGGAAAGAGTGTTTTATCTCATTCATGGCAGGGATAACTTTCCTTCGTAATGAAACTGAATTCTAGTGGCAGACACTAATGTCAAATGTATTTTCATTCATGAGCTCGGCTTGTCAAGCTGCAAATGAAACGAAATGAACTTACAGACCAGCTTGATAATAGAGTAATCATCCCTGTGAAATGGCTAGACCTAGACCTGGTTTATTTGAGATTTGAACTATTTTATAGCACACAATCTTTTTGATGGCCTGACTTGGAACTAAGGAACTTTAATCAATTTGATGCAATTTGCATGGCAATTTTGCATTACTAGTAGAATTAAGAAAATGTTTATGTGAATGTTTGGTTGAGCCAACCCTTTAAAGCTGCACTAATCAATATTTCTTTTTATCTCAGTTCTATGCCATTTTAGCCTCTTTTAGCACATTGTTTTGGTTGTCTGGCTCACAAACTCTTGTCTTATTGACTTTGTTGTCAACCTCAAAAGGTAACTGTTTTCACCCAAAAAGCTACCTGCCCAGAACCAAGCAGTAGACAGACAAAGTTAGTGATACATAGTGGAGCCTTTAGCAGCTAAAGAGCCAGATATTTTTCACATGAGTTGGTGGAAACCAAAACAGAGCTAAAAAATAAATCAGACCTCGTTACTGGATGTGCTGATCGGTAATTGTTCGGCTAACACGTTCACTATATGGCCCCAAGTGGGCAAAAAAAGATAATCTGTTAATGCCAGCACTCACCGCTTTCCCCTTATTCGCCTCACCTGGGGAGGAAAGGGCCGATTGTCCCCTCCGACCCGAGTGGGGCGCCTCACATTTCTAACATAACTTAGCTGACACAACATGGCTTACAGTGCTAACCTCTAAACCAACCATTGTTGGTGGTGCTGCCTTCTCCCGAAGGTAGCGTTAACGGCACGAACCGGCCACGAAGCCTGAGGTGGGAGTGGGTGAGCAGGTCTGGGATGGCAAGTGACAGGGTTAGTGTTATATCCGGGACACACTTAGCCGATTATCGGCCGTTAGACAGTCTGGCGAGGTCAGTGGCGCAAATCTGTTCGGTGTGTCCCGTGCCGTCGTCAGTCTGGGGGGCTGTCGGCGTTCATTTTGGCCGACCTGACATGTTCAGTCGCCGGCAGGGCAGTCGGGACTCACCCGGAAATGGCGAGCGGAATGAGGTGACTAGAGTCTCTCAAAATCTGACGAAAATCTTTTAGACTGACCTTTGTTGAGCTGAAATGAAGACAGATTCAGCAACTGCACGGCCTATTTCACGCTTTAAATGTTTTCAGAAACATGTTTCAGTGAATCATTTCACTGAAACATTTTAGTACAATATGAGATCGTATTCTGAACGGCCGCCATGACAGTCTGGCTTTGAATTTCTGGAGAAAACAAACCCATTTGACGCGTTCGTCCAATCAGCTGCCGGTTTTCATTTCCTGGGCAACAATACAGATTAGCGCCGCCTGCTGTTATAGAGATGTATTACGTCTCGTCTTTTTGGTGTGTTCTGTGGCAGTTTTTGGACCAACTGACTGATCATTTCAACTGGCTTTTTCTGTCAACGGTCGGCCATCTGGTCAGTGTGTAAGCAGCTTTAGGCGGTCCTATCCCTGAAGCTCTCCACGGGCGCCACCCTGACTGCAATGACTCAGACTACAACTTTGACTTCATGTGAAGTTATATTAAAATTATTTAAAAGACCCAACCAATTCATTTGCTCATAACCATGTTTTAATTACATTTTGTGGCTGGTAGGGCACAGCACGTGCACCCTATATTGGCCAGGTGCCAATGGTTAATGCTGCTTTAACATTATCATGCTGTACACTGTGGGCTAATCAAGCACCTTTAGTTGACAAAATATCATAATACCTTTTTTAATATGAGTACGCATGGTAACGCTATGCAGCTTCTCAGCCCTCATGACTTCTCTATACTTTATTTTCTCCGTAGTTGCTGTCTCACCTTGTAAATTAAAATCCAGTTTACCGTTAAACATGCCTGCAGCAAATGGTATACAACTCAACGGCTCTCAGTTATCAAGGAGAAGGCAGTTGCAGGTTAATGGGGCAGGTAGAGACAGTCGTCTAGACAGATACACGCAGATCAGAAAAGTTGCATATTGAATATCTAGAACTATATTATTATTTATAATTATAGAAGTTGGAAACACTTATGAGTGTTCTCTAGCCCGGATTGGTTTGAAGTTTCAGCGATTCATCAAATTCCCAGCAGTTCACTTTGTTTTTCTTTCTTTGAGGTAAGATCAAGTGAAAGCGGTCCCAGTCGTAAATGACTGTTATACTCTGCTTCTGGTTCCTTGTCAACTCCCTCTTTGATGTTACATTAAGGCTACACACTGGATGTTTAATCTCAGTTGGCCCTCATGGAACTGAGCATCTCTTATTGGTGCTGTTGTAACTTGTTCCGCAGTTTATTTAGAAGGAATGAATTTGGCTACATCTTAAGGCCTGCCTTGACACTACAATCCATTTAGTTGCATAAATATTTGCACCACTGCGACTTGCAAGTATGCCTACATATTATATATTCATACCTGCAAACTCGCCTTTTGGCGACAATCGCCGTTTTTAGTTCCCAGTTTGTGCTATTTTATACTTCTTCTCCACTATATCTCAGAGGAAATAGTACTTTTTACCCCACTACATTTATGTGACAGCATTAATTACTAGTTACATTGCAGATTCAGATGAACAATACAAAATATAATCAATAAATAAATGATGATATGAGGGAGAAATTCACTAGCTACTAGGGGTGGGAATCACCAGAGGCCTACGATATTATTGCGATTTTCAACATATTGCAATATTCTGTGATTATATTGCAATTTATTACCATTTTTCCAACTTCAAATTTTTCTCAATGTCAAATGATGTCCCCAAAAGGAAACTTTGTCAACATCTGTTTTATCTAAAAAGATACATTTCTCAGTTTGTTCATCTCACTTCAATTTTATTGCTGCTAAATGGGATTGTCAAGCAGACAAACTGACCAACACATATATAATAAAAGATCGATACTTGGTGTCTGTGTATCGATACAGTATTGCCACAGAAAATATCCCGATATTATGCTGTATCGATTCCCCCCCCCCCCCACCCCTAGTAGCTACTCAGCACTATTTAAATTGATATACAAAATATATTTAAAAAATAAAATTGGCTCCACGTTTACAGCTGCCTCATTAAAGTGATTAACCCATTAATTCATCATTAATTATAATCCAATAATAAAATATGTCTTTGTTTAAAAACAAGATGCTTTCTCGTTTTCTCGTATTCTAATCTCAAAAGGCTCCAAAAGGCTTCATTTGCGTATCAAAAGATATTCTTCCGGGGACCCCAGACCTGATTTTAGTTTTGTATCTTGTCACATTGGTCACTACTCCAGAGTTTGCAGGTCTGTGTATCACTTCTGGATATTATGAGCTTCTTCTTTGTGCAAAAGCCACTGTAACTGTTGATTTTATTTATCAAATAAAAAACTCTCCTATATTTAATTATTCCCCAAGGTCTTATGAGGAGAGCAGTTGAGATGGGGAGTCCGCAGCAAGTGAGCCCATGAGAAAAACGGAACACAAACAGGGTTGAGTTACTGCAGTTAGTGCAGCACATTGTTCACATGAAGCACCCTTACAGTATAAAGAATAACATGCTGTTTTGAAGTGATTATAAACTTGATGCTGGGTAACATTTCACAGAATACATTTGGGGAACTAAAAGAAGAAGTTAAACTGATTCACCGCAGTCCCACTGTTTCATTTCATAGGAGCTACATTTAAATGGTTACCCCAGCAATTTAGTATTGTACTTGGGTAAATGCAGTAAATTGGTGCAGGTGAGATGGATATATCCTGACTGTTAAGTCCCTTGTATGGGTCAAATTCCTAAAGCCTTGGATTCTACACATCCCATAATTCAATTAGAGAGGGTCTCTTAATTCAGCTAACTTTTATATGGTGCTCTATTTAAATTTTGTAACCACGGCAGCGTGGCTCAAGGGATGTCAGTCTGACGGTGGGTCGGTAGGTCGGTTGTTCCACCTCTTTGGTCGAAACTGAAATATTTCAACATTAAAGGACAATTTCAGCGCAAAATGAACCTAGGGGTTAATAACATATGTGTACCGAGTCGACCGTTCTCTGGGATATGTTTTAATGCTAATCGAATGTGTCTATAGCTTGAAACAAGCTACCGCAAACCGGGGATAGCTTATAACGCTGGCCTTCGGGGCAGAGGGTAAATCGCTATTTCTACACCACTAACAAGGCTCAAAACACTTCAACGGCAGCATAATAAGGGTCCCTACATATAAACCAAAGCATTGAGAACTTGGTAAGTGTACAGACAGTTTATTAAAAAGATAGTTTATAAAGACTGTACCGTGTTCATGTATACAGGCAGGCGCCATCTTGGGAAAACAGTCATGACCAGTCGAACCACGTACGCCCTGCTTGAGCTATGTTACTGGTTACTGGTTGCACGGCATTCGTCGTTAGACCAGTCGTGACTGTTTTTCACAAGATGACGCCGGCCTGTATAGTGAACGGTACTGTCTTTATAAACTATCTTTTTAATAAACTGTCTGTACACTTAACATGTTCTCAATGCTTCGGTTTACATGTAGGGACCCTCAAGTGTGGTCCTATTTTGAGCCTTGTTAGTGGTGTAGATAGAGCAATCTACCCTCTGCCCTGTAGGCTAGCGTTATAAGCTATCACCGGTTTGCACTAGCTTGTTTAAAGGTGCTTACACACTAACCAGACGGCAGAAAAGCCAGTGGAAATGATCAGTCGCGTCCCAGAGGTCCAAAAAGCTGCCTCGGAACACTCTGAAGCTACACCGACTTGAGAAACGTAATACGTCTACATAGCAGCAGGCGGCGCTAATCTGTATTGTTGCCCAAGAAATTAAAACCGGCAGCTGATTGGACGAACGCGTCACATGGGTTTGTTTTCTCCGGACATTCAAAGCCAGACTGTCATGGCGGCCGTTCAGAATACGATCTCATGCAGTTGCTGAATCTGTCTTCGTTTCAGCTCAACAAAGGTCAGTTTAAAAGATTTTCGTCAGATTTTGAGAGACTCTAGTCACCTCATTCCTCTCCCCATTTCTGGGTGAGTCCCGACTGCCCTGCCACCGACTGAACATGTCAGGTCGGCCAAAACGAACGCCGACAGCCCCCCAGACTGACGACGGCACGGGACACACCGAACAGATTCGAGTCACTGACCTCGCCAGACTGTCCAACGGCAGATTTTTGGCCTAGTGTGTCCACACCTTAAAGCTAGAGACACATTTAGCATGAAAACATATCCCAGAGTTATTAACCCCTAGGTTCATTTTGCGCCGGAATTGTCCTTTAATCAGATGGATCGTTATGAAATGTGGTACATTTTACAAATTTATATTACCCTGAGGATGAAGTGTACCGACTCTTCTGACATCCTTGGCTTTTAATGAACTGTCTTGACATCTATTAAACTTAACCTGAAAAACCACTAGATAAACTAAACTTGAAACTTACTTCGTTTTCGATGCGAATTAGCAGCATGTTAACACGCTAAACTAAGACTGTGAAACTGGAAAATATACCTGCTAAACATCCGCAGTTTAGATTAAATGCAGATACTGCCTTCCTCTCTCACGGTCTGTCAGGTGACTTATGGCTCTTTTGACTACACCTCGCTCCTGTACCTGTCTGACTACGGCACTGACTTCACTGGAGGAAGATTCATCTTCATGGACCAAAATGACAACCGGACAGTGGAACCACGGGCAGGTACCACGCTTTTTCCTACTTGAACTTCAAAGACGGTGATGTTTGATCTGCTGTAAGGCAGGATATTGTAAATCAGTAACACCTGGTAACCCCCGGCTTTGTCTATATATGCCTATTAACTGACACTTGAAGTAAGTGATGTGACATAAAGGATTTTATTATTACAGCCATTCTTAAAATGATATTGCTGCACTCAGCTGCATTATGACTCTGGAGGTGGTTTTAGTGGGGGTAATCCGTATGTAAGTGGGTAATCAGCAGCACAGACTGCTGCTCAAGGTGCTGAAGGTGCAGAGGATTAGGCTTTACCTCGCATATACATGTAGTACCCAGAGGGTTAGACATAAAAGCATCTTGATCCCGTAGGAAATCCAGTGGTCTGTGTCTGTGGCTAAGTGAAGAATATTTTAAAGTTGCCTGCGTAAAAAAACCACATAACCTGTTTAGGGTTTCAGGACTTCAGAGACAAGCGTGAGGCATTTAAAAACAGGGGAATTGGATCAATTCTCTGGGGAGCTTGTGGACAAATCAGGACAGTTTCCGAGCTGCTACCTTTTAAAGGAATGTGCCAGAATGAGTTTGCCAACTTGTTTCAGACTGCCGATTCAAGTAATTGAAGTTCAAGTAATTGAATCGGCAGGTTAATTTTAAGCAGTTTGCTCTGCTGTTTTGACTGTGTACTTCTTTGTAAACGTTTCAACTTCCATTCCTCATATTCATTTGCACTATTTAGTGGCATAGGGCATCCACTCTTTTCTGGACCTGGGCTTTTGCTTCCAATCAGCTTACTATTAATGGTCTCCAAATCTTGTAGCATAGAACTACTCAGGTATTTATTTTTTTTTGGCCTACCCTGTTTCCTCTTTCCCTGTGGATTGTAGTCCAGGGTTTCGTGATGTTATTTGTGTCCTTTCTTACGATGCGACCCATCCATTTCCACTATTTTCTTTTGACTGTGTCTTCCTATGTGGTAATCCTCCACAGGTCCTCATTCGTGGTTTCGGTGGACCACCATAGCTTTAGGATATAACGCTTTTGTTGAAACCTGTATCTTGCTTGTGAGTGCCCCGGTGGTTTTCCACATCTCAGAACCATAGAGCAGGGACAGCAGGACATTGAATTACAATACTGAGTAAATAAAGTATATGTAATATTAATTCAATTCAATAAGTTAATGCCCTACACACTAGTAGCTGTCACTGTGGAATTCATCCACACACTGTGAAAAAGGTAGTGCTAGAAGCTTGGGAACATGCAGTGGTAGTTGGCTAATTACTTTAGCTGGTGAGCTAATTAGTTACACGCTCGCAAGTTGGGAACATGCTAGCATTAGCCAGCCACCCAGCTCTCAAAGCTAGCTGTTTTTTTTAACTGGTAGTTAGCAATCTGGTGAGCAACCGTGAGCAACAGAGCTAGCTAGCTAACTTCCTCAGTCACTAACGTCAAGTTAGCAAGCAAGCTAGCTCAGTCACAAACCAGCCAACAGGTTAGTACAGTTTATTCAAGAGTTTAGTTTTAGTTTCTCTCCAGTGTAGTAGATACGTGCCTGATCGTGCGCCTGGCCTTTCACAGCGGACACGTATTTCTACCAGCGCGCGCGTGCTCTCTCTCTCTCTCTCTCTCTCTCTCTCTCTCTCTCTCTCTCTCTCTCTCTGTCTCTCTCTCTCTCTCTCTCTCTCTCTCTCTCTCTCTCTCTCTCTCTCCCCCCCCCCCCAAAAGAAAGAGCCAGGATGAGTGCGGAAAACTGGTAATTATAGCCTGTGTGTGTGTGTTTTGGTTTCTCTCTCTCCGTGTGCCTTATCGCGTGTCTCGCTGTCAGAAGTCAAGACAGCCGAAATACCATGAACCTGGCTGTTGTATTTTAAAATGTGTTCTATTTTTGTAAAGTATCCGGCTGCACTGTGGCCTTCCTGTATGTGATTACCTGCCTGGTTTGACACATACGCTTGCATATCACGCAAGAAATAAAGTGGAAACTATCGCTGCAGCACGCGGGCCTTCGCAGACGCTATGAGGGCGCTACGCGCCCGGTGTGGCCGGACAGATTGGATAACACGGGCGCCGAAATAAAAATAGCTGCAATACGCGACGCTTACGCGTGAGGTGTGTTCCGGCTAAGACAGCAATGTAAATATCTGGAGAGACGATGAAATTCGGGAACTTCTTGGGCAGACGCCGAAAACTTCAGACAAATCAAGGAATGGCAAGAGACTTGTTTGTTTATGACCAAATTCTGAATACTCCGTGAAAAAGTGTAATCCGCATCATAGCCTGTCTGCTGCACACTGGAGTATTTCCAGTAAATGAGAACGCATCTGACACGAAAAAATCTTCTGTTGTGTGCTACATGTGTGAAAGGGAACATGATCATGGGAGATGATTCTTGGCACATAGTCCCAAGTTCCTATGTGAAAACGCTGATTGATTATCTCATGACTGTTTGCAAACTATGACTCTTTTATGTAGCAGTTTATACTGCATTTTGTATAAAAGTGGAAAGCTTTACACTGTCAAGATACTGTTGCATGGCCTCTGTAAACTGTGTGGCTCCTGAATGAGCGAAGGCTTAGTCAGTCTGTTCAATATGGAAAACCTCTCCTGAGGGCGTTCCCTCTTCCTGACGGCAAGTCACTTCCACCAAATCATATTTGACAGTGAAACCATCCTCTGTCATCTCTGTTCACCTTGTCCCTTCTTTCACTTCCTTCTCTTATCTCACCCATTATCCATCATCTCCTGCCCTCTAAACCAACTCCTCTGCCACTTTTAATGAACAGCCATTCAAAAAAGCAATCCTTCTCTTTCCTCGCGCACAATTTTTCACTTTCTCTTCTCCCCCTGAAGGTCATATGGTAATAAAGAGCGAGTGTGGCTTGCTTGCCGCCGCGTCTCCCGTGACAGCCATCTTGCGAAGTGAGAATAACCTCCCGACAACAGAGAGAATGGTGCCCGTGGGATCTTAAACCCAGTGCAACCTGCTGGGTGAAGAAGATAAAGAGGACATGGAGGAAGTGACGGGACAAAAGAGGGCGACTGCTCTCTCACTAAGGCCCTCCCTGATAGATTTTCTAATTCACAGTGAACCATGCTCGAAAATATAAATATGACAGACCTGTAAAAGCCAGTGGTAAAACCCAACCCCTGTCATTACTCCGGTCGCTGTGATTTTTTTTATTTAGAGAGGTGCATCAAGTAGGAGACACAGCAAAACTCCATGCATAATGCATCAATAGCCCAGATTATTTTTTTTTTGTCTCTGCTAAAACCCACCTCACCTCACCGAAAAAACTCTGGGTGGCATGCTGGGTAGTTGACTGACAGGTTTTGACTTGGTGCGAGTCTGATCCCTCATATCTGGTTCGCTGAGATAATCATGCCTCTTTGAGGTTGACAGCGGCCAATAACGTGTAATTATAGCACCAGGCTGACAATCAGGACTCGGCTGTCAGAGAGAGAGCAAAAGTCAAGAATGCAATGACAGTGAGCATCAGGGGGGCTGAAGTGGAAGTGTTTTTCAAGTTGCGGAGGAAGGAAGGAGGATGAAAAGAAGAGTGGAGGATTATAAGACAGGGAGTGAGATGACTGATAGACTTGCTGAATGTGTCCCCTATAGGGAGTTGAGAGACTGTATGGAGGGTGGGCACAGACAGAAAATGGCTGGGAGATAGATCAAGTAGATACGTGGTAGAGAGATAGGGTGTTGGGGCTGGGAAAGGCAGATAGATACAAACAGAGCAATGGAACAGACGGACAGTAAAAAAGGCACGTCTGCCAGAGGAGCTAATAGAGGTTAACCTGCCGGCTTAGACAACCACAGGGGACATAGATAACCTCAGCTGGGTTGCTTCCTTAAAACCCCCCAGCTTGACCTTGGTGGCTGCACTTCTGCAAACAGAGAGACTGAATGCAAAGAAAATGTCTGGAGTGATTCTTAGCACATGGCACAGGGCTAATTCCCATTTTCCAAGGTGCTAAACGGTGCTGTGCCCGGGGCGTAATTTAAACTCTGTGGCCAAAGTTTGTCACGCAGTTTTCGGTCTCCAAGCCTTGATAACCCTTATGACATCATCAGCGGGTTATTTTGTCAGACTCAACCATGCTTGTATTAGGAAAACTGGATACCACGTCCCAAGACGGTGCTGCATTAATTCCAATGTAAGTTGCGTGCCAGGTACATATGGCTGTGTACCGAACTTCAATTCGTTTTAAGGCACTGACCGAATTACCTCCATTGTATAGAGTATCTAAAAATGCCTTGTCATTCAATACCAAATTTCAATACCTTAGGAGCAAATCTTATCAGCGTCAATGAGCCAATAAGCATGCAGTATGCTTCTACAAAGATCTAATAATGCTTGTGATTGGCTGTCTACACATCGTAGAGGCATGCAGGAAAAACTTGCGCACAGAGACGGGGGCTCCTCTGTGTGTTGTTACATTTCCAGAGGCTTGACTACAGTGTGCGTCACATGTGTAAAGGAGCTGAATTTGTACCGTAATGTTGTCATTTGTTTTTGTTAAAGCTAAAGTGAACGCTGCTTCTCAGCGGTGACGTAAAATGCATCGCTCGAGCTGCTGCGCACGAATGTCGCCAGGTTACACCATTTTGTAAAACTAGCCAGTCTGAGAAATACAAGCTAAGTTTCCATCCACAAAAAAACTCATGCGAATAAAGCTGGTGAAAGTGTGTTTCCATCCAACAGCTTTAAAGCGAATAAAAACCTGTGCGTAATGACGTCACATGCTGTTTTGCAATTAAATTGGTATATCGAATTGATTTGAGACATTTTAAGGTGTTTCCATTCATTTTCGCACTCTATCGCACAACATTCAAGCAAACATTTGCAAACAAAGTTCAACAACAAAAGTAGTAGTTGTTAATATTAGAAGCCAAGGAAGCTCTGATTGGCCTTTCGCCGAGGGTCTGATCCAGCTCATCAAAAAGGTGGAACTTGCCTTTTATTTTCCCTCCGGCACCGCTGCGAGACAACTCTCTTTTTTGAGACGTGTATCGCTGTTTGAGCCCCTTCCATTTACTCCGGAGGACGTCCCACGTACAGCTTGTCGTAACCTTTGTTGGTCATTTCCTTCGCGAGTTCCTGATAAATTATGGCATTTCTTTGATTTTTGCTATCTAAAATAGCCGGTATATTTTGCTCGTAAATTAAATTCAAAAAGTCTCCTCATTTGTCCACTTACATCTGTCTTTGTTGACACCTGTCATGTGTGCAAACAGAGCGGAAATACTGGGTGGAAATTAACTAAAACTTCTTCGGATTGCAACCATAAAATGACCTAAAACTTAATCGCAATTCATTAATTTATTCGGCAAATAACGTTTTCCATCGGCGTTCATCGCATAAGCCGTATATCAATCAAGAGAAAATCCGATGAGACCGAACGTATTTCCTTTTGAGTCGATATTCATGAAATTCTGTCGAATTTTACGGTTTCCATAAGGCATTTTTCATTCGATATCACTTGAATTGGATAAAAACGTGTGGATGGAAACATAGCTACAGAGAGAGTTTGGGGGAGCTGATAGGCTGAATTAGGTTTGTATCAACTCATTTGGCAATGGCTTGAATGTAACTGACATTCATTAATATAAAATAGTTGCGCACTATAGCTTTATAAAAGGAATTTAAGAAATTGGTATAGAAAAAATATCGTTCAGGAACCAGTATTGAAGTCACTGTATTGGTATCGCTACCAGTATCAAAAATCTTTAAACGATACCCAGCCCTACTGGTACATGTGCTGAAAAAGTTAATTTGCCATCTGTGGTCTTCCACATAGAGGATGCACAATGAGGGACTTTCTCTGACCAAACCAGTAAAGAGCATGCGTGTGAGAGACTCCCTCTGGCCGAGCCGGCTGACTTCCTGTTGGCTCCCCATGCACATGACTCTTTCAAAATGTACCTACATAAAAGCCACATATAATTGCTATTGCTGTGTGATAGCACCGGCAGTGTTTTTAACTGAAGGTGCATTTTAAATTGTATTTATTTCTTTAATGATGTTAGGGGAGTGGGTCTTTGTTTTATAATACGACTGTATAAAACACTGAAAACCCCAGAAATCGTAAACGAGTGGCCTCCCCCCCGCTAAAAGCAATGGCATCCTCTAGTAGCCGCAATGCTGCTCTAAAGGCTGATGCACGGTGCAGTGGGAAACAAATGTTCTTTCCTCTTTTCTCCAGGGTTTTACATGGTAGCTGTGGGCAGAGTCACAAAGAAATCCAGCTAATTGCATTTGGGAACGTATTTTTCACATGAGATCTATCTGGAATTAATTCAGCGTTGTCCCATGTCATTAACCTTTTAACTTCCATCCCATCCTCCCTAGAGGCACCATACAGCCTGTGTGATTCATCCTCCACTAATTCATTATGAGGCTGTGGTAGAAATCAATATTTGTTGGAAAGTATGTCGATGTGTCGTGTGCTGGTAGTGTTTATGGGCATTTCACTCTAGCAGCAAATCTTGGTAGTGGCATCAGATCAGTCACGTAACTGTTTAGCATCTTGTTAGCATTGCGCACCCATCCCCTTTGGGTCTTTAACGGTTGGCTGTAATTAAATGCAAAAATCGACTACAGGCATGAATTGAATTGAGTTAGTGTTGAACAGATGACAAAGGTAATCAGTTGGTCAATGATAACTAGCTTGTCAGTAAATTCAGAAGCTAACTATGATTGCTAACCATGATTATGAAGTGTTTCTGCAATGCTTTACCCCAACAACATGTCAGTCAATCAGTGTTTTAAATGCATTCAAGTGCAGCCATATACACCAAATCCGTGTGTGCTTCCGAGCAATGGTCAATGTTGAGTGTAAAACCAATTCTAATATTTAGTAGCTGTGTGGGCCTATGTTTTCTTGGTAATTTTAATTTGGCATTTTATTGCGTGCCCTTGTATGCTTTCTTTGAGGACATTAGATAGCCTATTATAACTGGTCTGGCTTGTTAATAGGTGGGCCCCTTGTTGCCTATACTGTTATGTTGCGTTCATTATGGGTGTACAGCAGTTGTGTTAGATTGTGTTGGATTGTGCACTTGGCCTATGATGTTCATGTAAGCCTTTTTACTAAATAATTTCAGTGGCATTGATAATTTACTTTCTTTGTGTTTCAGGGTGTGTATATTTAGGTAAACCTTTGATCTCCAATAATTATTTTATGTGGGTGGGTTATCGCTGTCCGAATATCCAGTAGCAACTAGTAATGTAGACATTGGTTATTGCAGAAGGTTTATCTTATTATTCAATTGTTTTGAGCACCCATTGGCAGAAACAAAAAATTGGAGTGCAGGTATTTTATACCCACTCTTGTTGTTAAATTTGATTTGATTTGTTTTTTTTGTTCAAGCAGCTATTACAACTGATATTTACGTTTATAATGTTGGCATCCTCTAGTAGCCGTAGTAATTATTACTTGAGCAGAGAAGAAAGTATTGTGACAAAGTATAGTTTAGAGTGCCAGAATTCTGCGCAAGGAGGTAGGTTGGGGTGATGGATGGGTCAAACAAACAGGACTTTTGCCCAGGATATGGGATTTTAGTTTTACAGAATAAACGGAGCTACACCACGTTAAGTGTCACGTATGTAACCATACATTAAGTAACGTCTGATTTGAACCCAAACCACAATCTTTTTCTAAACTTAACTAAGTAGTTATTGAGTCATAACATAAACAAGTAGTTTTTGTGCCTAAACCTGACGACTGTGCAACTATGTGCTATGCAGTTTTGGCAATTTCTTCGCCGTTTTCTCGCTTTTTGCTCACAGGTTTCTCTATAGAGCTCCCCCTACAGCTTCGGAATAGATATTTGGCAAGACTGTGTAAAAACTCGCTCGGTCAGTCTGCCGTTTCCTCTTTCTCTGTTCCTCCGACAACGCTTTCCTAGCTTTCTGCTTCTTTTTTGCCGGCTCAGCCATGACGATAGTGTGAAAAACTCCATCGCTACCTTGTTCTTGCTGGCCGGTTCCTGGATGGGGGTGTGCCTTTTGGCCTTTTGGCCGGCGGCTCTTAGCAAAGGTGGTTTTTCCGCTTACAGGCGCTAGGGGGAAGCGAGACGACCACCATTCAACCTGAAAAAAGTCAGATAACCATTCCAATGACTCCAAAGCTGTTCAGTTAAGGTAAATTAAGCAACAAAAAAAAACTGCATAGTTCCCCTTTAACGTGTTTAAAACCGCAACGGTTACATTCTCTGGTTAAGATATAGAGAATATAGAGATATAGAGGGAAGGAATAATCAAACCATATCGTCGTATGGTTTGGCGGACTTGTTTTTTATTTTCTAATTTGTAGTCTTTAGCCCCAATCAACGCTGACTCAAGTGACATCATTTGAGGCAACTTACCAGACTTCACATAGCTTCCTCTCCTTACACTTTTTTTCACATATGCATTAGCACTCCCCAAAGGGAAATTTGTAATTCGATGATTAACCCGCAGTAAATACAGTGGGAGTTCTCGAATGCCTCCTGATGCTTACACAGCTGAGTACAGCAACAGTTGTGGGATTTGGAGAGCGGAACAAGCCTGAAAAATAAATTGCCTTTGAGCAACTCATGAAATCACATATTTGTTTGTGCCTACCATTTAGCTTGCAAACAAAAACTTACTGTGAACAAATAGTATGCATTATTCATTAATGGAGCAGTGGCACAAAGCAGAAATAGTGCTGGCCGGTGTTGCCTTTATTAGGAAATACCACACTTTAACCCTAAATCCAAACTTTTGGAGATGAGGATCGCTTTAGAGCAACTGGCATGGCTGATATTGTCATCTGATTCAAGTTTACTGCATACAGTATATGTTGGAACATTGAGAGGTACTCCTGCTGGTCAGTCACTACGTCAGTGCACAGCAGGGCAGAGGCATGACTCTTTTAAACTTTTAAAGATATGTATTTCTTCAGAGTAGGGCTGGGCGATATGGCTGAAAACTGTATCACGATATAGGTGTTTCATATCGGTCGATATCGATAATTATTGATATTTTTTATGACCTATTTAAAATAAGGACCAGGAGAAAAATATATTAAATTTAAACATTTTTATTTTAAACTTAACCTTCCTCTGATTATAATCCCCTCAGTTATAAAAACAGAAATGTCAACACAACCATGGAAATCACTCAAATAATTAAAATGTAAACATAAGTCTAAAATCACAGTGAAGAAAGAATAAGTAAGAACTGCTTAATAAGGTGTAATAAAATGGTGCAAAGTGTTAAATATAAACATAGAGAAACCTGAAACCTGAGAAGAACTATTTTCTGCAGGTTTAGTGCTAGGTTGGTAACCTGGCTTCTGGACAGTGCTCAGCACGTCTGCCTCCGTTATTTCTTTGTAGCGTTTAGTAAGGCGCTGATGCAGAGTACCTCTCCATGGCGGTCTGCTACTTGTGCGGTGTAGCAGCTGCAGATGTTGTTGGACGTTGCTGGCGAATACGGCTGTGCTCCAAAGTGTGAGCGCGGCTAAGGTGGTAAAACAAGTTTGCGGTAGTGTTGGTGGGGACGACGGTCGGACTTATAAAATCCCCAAAACTGCCATACTGACTTTTCCTGTTTTATCAACAATTTCCTCGCTCGCTGCAGCACTCACTTTCCACTTATCGCTCCACGCCGCCGGTTCTGTTATTGTAGAATCCAACACGAGACAGCGATGTGGCGCAACCAAACATGATACTGTTACATGATTGGCTGTTAGAGTGTCACTCCCTACGTTGCTAGGTTACCAGAGAGTGAGTGCCTTTGTTCATGCAACCAAACTTGCTTTGCAACTTCTGGTTTCTTCCAAAGAAGAAAAACAAGTTATCAAACGTTTTATCGAACGCATTTTCTATTGATATTGATTACGTGTCTATCGCGATACATATCGTTATCGTTTTATCACCCAGCCCTACTTCAGAGGTATCTCCAGGTACTTCATTGCTAATAAAAGTCTAAATGCTGCAGGGCCAAGTTCAATTCAATTTAATTTATAGTATGAAATCATAACAATCTCAAGAGTTATCTGAAGACACTTTACCGATAGGTCTAGACCACACTCTCTAATTTCTAGTTTTGGTTTCACACTGCAGTGCACGTGGTTTTTTACAACACGACGATAGCCTGCCAGAACTTCCTCTATGTGGTCCGAACCATTCATAAAAATGCTTTCACACTACAAATGAACGGGACCATAGTTAAGTTTGATCTAGACGGAGACCACCTCTTTTGGTCGGACCAAATTTCGGCCGACCGTGGTCCGGGGGAGGTTTCACACCAGAAATCTTGATTCTAATCAAACTGAAAAGTCTGAAAGTCCAGACCAAGCGAGGTAGTGTAAAAGCCCCCTAAAATAACAAAATATTAGATAAACCTTGATATTAGATTGTTTAAAAAAAAAAAAAGAAAAGCCTCTGTTCTAAGGCTTGATGTGTAATGGGTAGTGTTATTACAAATGTCCATGGGTTTTTGAATGAGGTTTTCTTACTTCTGGGAGATGTATGTATGTAATGTATATTAGATTTGATCTGTTTTAATTAACTTTGGATATCCTTCATGACAATTAAGCAGGTAAAATCCAGCCAGTGGAACATGATCATGAAACGCCCTGCTGTGCACTACTACGCTCTGCAATGCCCTGCTATGCCCCGCCCTGAACTGCTACAACTACTATTCCTAGTCATAGTTCCACTATCTTTATTGTTACTATAACTACCACTGTTCATCATTATAATTATATATATAATATAATTATTAATTAGCTATAATTATGAATCATATTTCTCTATATCTGTATCAGTGTCTGTGTCTAAACCGGCAGCGATACATCACAGAGAGCCTGGGTCTGTGCGAGGTTTCTGCCTAAAAGGAAGTTTTTTTCCTCACCACTGTTGCCCCAAATGCTTGCTCGTGGGAAAATTGTTGGGTCTTTGTAAATTATAGAGTACTACGTTTACATGCAGCCAATAACTTGTTCAAAACCGGAATATTAGCAATAACCCGGTCTCGCACGGCCATGTAAACACCGGCAAAAACCCGAATATGCTCATATTCCAGTTTTTAAAAACCCGAATATGCTACCTGAGTTACCCCTTTTCTAACCCGAAATTTTGGTCATGTAAACACGTATCGGCATATCTCCATCAAAAGGAACATTGATTTGTGTTCTGCGCATGTTCTATTAGCAAGGAATCTTGGTCTTTTGAGTAGAGGAACTTCTTGTATGCGCCAGAAAATATATTAATAATTATAATAATAATTGGCATAATAATATAGTATATAATTATAATAATAATTATATACTATAATAATATAGTTATATATATGTCAATGCAGAAAACCTGCACGCAGTATACCGGAAGTAAACAAGAAGTAGAGGTAAACATGGCGAGACGCAGCACAGCACCACACTTTTGGAGCGAGGAGGAAACCAATTTCTTTATTAGTGTGGTGAAAACCATGAATATAATGTCTTTTGTTGACGGCAGAAAGTACCGAGATAGTGAGATTTATAAGAAGGTGACCGAAAAGTTATTGCGTCTTAAGGTTGTCCGTTGGCACCGTCCAGACGCTAAACGTGCGTCGCCGTTTACGTTGGGATATTGCCAATTGATTATAAATTCCATGTATACAGGAGTAACTCTCTCTGCTCACGCATGTAAACGGGTTATTCCGAATGTTTCAGAAACCCGAATAGTGACCTTAAACCAACCATAACCCGAAAATTGACAGCTTGTAAACGTAGTCATTGTGTTGCCACTAATCTGCTCTGCTGACTGTACTGAATGTGTTCGTCCCCTTCACAGTAAACACTGGGAACGTTTATATTCACAAGTGCACGGAATTATTTTTCAAAGATTATTTCTTTGTGCAGTCATCTAAAGCTGTGTGGCTAACTTGAGCACTTGAAAATGCCCTTCTTTTCAAAAACATCGAACAAGCAGACAGCCACTTATTGTCTTGCTGCTCACACTATCCTCACACACAAACGCGCACAAACACACACACACACACACACACACACACACACACACAGTGCGTGGCACTATCTTTGTGGGGACCTGTCATTGGAAATGATGCACAATGCATTCCCTAGCCCCTTACCCTAACCTTAACCATCACAACTAAATGCCTAACCTTAACCCTTACCCTAACCATAACCTATATTTAACCCGAATCTTAACCCTCAAACAGCCCTTTAAAGTTGTGGGGTCCAGCATTTTGGGCCCACAAAGCTGTCCGGACCCCACAAGTATGCTGTATTCCCGGTTTTTGGACCCCACGAATATAGTTAAACAAGAACACACACACACACACACACACACACACACACACACACACACACACACACACACACACACACACAAACACAAAAAGTCGTCAGTATTTCTTGGAGGGAAAACAGAGCAAACTAATTGGGGCACAATGATTCCAATTTATTCATATTCACATAATGAGATAGCCCCTTCAAAAGGCGAATAAACTGGAAGTTTTGTAACAAAACAAGTCTGAAAACTTTTTAAATGTAACTCTCTTAATTATGAGGCACAACTGCAGACTAGCTACGTGATTTAATGCAAATGTCTATCTAAGACAGACGAGGTTGTGTTTAGAAAGAACCAGAGTGGCTGTTAAATGGCAATAGCTCATTCGTTGGTCCAGTGAAGCAAAGCCTCTGATAAATGAAGAGAATTTACCCAGAGGAAACCTCTCCAAACTCACACACTGTGTCGGTCCAAGAAAAAGAGGAAAAATCAGACAATGCATTGCAGTGTTTGCTAAAATACAATCCTTGAAAAAAAAAAAAATTAAGTGTGTCCTTTTTGTCCCTTCATCTCCTCAGGGTTCCAGCTTTTTTTTTTTTTTATCTTTTGTCCCTTCCTATCATCGAATTTCCTTCGGTTCCACAAGCAATACTGCATAGTATACTTTGAATCAACAATTTGACATTTTGGGGAATAAGCTTATTTACTTTCTTTCCAAGATTGAGATGAGAGCATTATTACCGCTTTCATGTCTGTGCATTGAATGCAGAGCTCAGCATATAGACCAGAAAAAGGGAAACAGCTAGCTTGTCTCTGTTCAAAGTAAAAAAAAAAAAAGACTTGTAAGCTCACTAATTAATACGATGTGTCTTTGTCGTTTAATCCATACATGAAGAGAAATGTAAGTGTGACAATATGTGATTTTAGGGAAAATGACAACCGCAATTTAGCTTAAGTCAGGACATGTTTAGCCTCGCTTAGCATAAAGACTGGAAGAAAGGGGAAACAATTAGCCCAGCTCCCCATAACCCCATACATGGCCGGTCGCATATGAGCTATTTATGAGCTATTTAATTCCTCCTAAAATAACTTTTGAATAACCTAAATATAATCTATGTTCAATGTATTGGCTAAACAAAAAGATACATGCTAATTAGTAAGCTTTAGAGGTGTTGTTTGGCAGAGGCAAGCTAGCTGTTTACCCCTGCCTCCAGCCTTATTGCTAAGCTAGGTTAACCACTCCCTGAAAGAAATCGAGTAAGTACTGTATATTTCCCAAAATGTAGACTTATTTCTTTAAAAAAAACAAAATGCGTTGTGTAAATGAGTGGGCTGTAGAGGTGTATTTTTTTTGAACAAGCTAGCTGTTTCCCCTGCTTTCAGTCTTTATACCATGCTAGGTAAACCGTATCCTGTGCGTAATGCAGACATAATATTGATATAGAATCTCAGTCTTAGACAGATTCCCCGAAATGTTGAGCTATTCCCGTTATTTCTCTCCCCTAAAAAAAAGTCTGTCTCATTCCCTCCTTGCCCAGGCCGAGTCTCTTTCTTCTCTTCTGGCACGGAGAACCTCCACCGCGTGGAGAAGGTGACGTGGGGGACTCGCTACGCCATCACCGTGTCCTTCACCTGTGACCCTGCGCACGCCATCGCTGACCCCGCCATTCCCGGAGGCACCCACGGGTGAAGGCGCTGCTCACTGGCTTGGACAAGCCCTGCAAAAAGGGGGATCAGAGGGGAGAGACAAGAAAGGAAGGGGAAGGAAGAAGTGATATTTTACTCGTAACATTGGTATCCTGTAGCTACACGGTTTTTCTTCTTTTTTTTTTTTCTTTTTTTTTATATATATTGACTTGCTGCCCTCTCACTGATTGTGCTACAAAAAAAAGCACACACATTCACCCTCTCTTCTGCAGAGGTGTTTTCTTATCTCTTACTTTGTTACTGACCTTGGTGTTTTTAACCAATTTTCTACAGAATTCTTTTTTTTTCTCATCGTAATTGCTAGAATTAGGCATTTTTGTTCACCCCACATATTTCCAAAATCAATTCATTTTGATTATTTGGGACACGGCTTGAGCAGCGTTTGCCTCTCGTCTGAAACGGTGTCAAAGACCCTAAAGTGGGATTGTGTCTCGCGGTGTGTGTGTTGTTCATTTTAAGGAGAAATGTCAATTCCTCGAAGAAGAGATAAACATCTGGTGAGTCACCTACCGAATCAAGCTTTGGTCACAAAATCCCCACTCACCCATGACCCAGGAGGTGTTATCTTCTAAGAAGAACTCTCTCCTTGATCAGGAGCGGTTGCTCTTTCTAGGATGTTACCATTTACTTCAATGTGATGCCGGTGAGGGTGGTTTGAAATAAAATACGGACACAACTTGAAAAGTACTCGTCTCTTTGCCTCATTTTTATCACACAAAGCTTTCATTCTATCTATTTTCCATCGCTTCAGTTGCAAGATGAATACTTTTCATTACATTTACCAATATCATTCCTGTGTATACCTGAATGAACAATTCAACAGTTTGGGGAATAAGCTTACTTTCTTTCCAAGATTGAGATGTGAATATTATGACCGCTTTCATGTCCGTGCATTGAATGCAGAGCTTAGCATATAGAGTAGAACCATATGAATTTCAAATGAAATGGCATGATTTTCAAATTTCAGCAGAGGTTTAGGTTCCGGTTCCACAATTTTCTGTTTGCTCTTGTTGCATGGGAAGTGGATTACTTTTCATGACATACGTACAGCCATTTTCCAGTAATCCTAACTAAACTAAATCAACTGGTCACAGACACGTTTCTGGTGTGCAAAGACAGAAAACGCCACGCAGCCGCCACGCAACAGAAAACGCCACGCTCACGCCACGCAGGCAGTGTGCAGGCGGCCTTACGCACAATTGAGCTGACATACCGTTTTCGTCCGTTCTTATTTAAAATTTTAATATTTCTCTCCTTTATGATTTTGTAACTAATTATTTTTATTATTTTACACAATTATATTTGTTTGTTTCAATAAATACACACTACACTTACACTTCTGCTCATTTGTAAAGCACTTTGAATTGACGTGTATGAAATGTGCTAGGCTTATATACTTCATCAGTTCTGCGCCCTTCTCCGGACACAGCATTCACTGCATGAGTAATAGCATTTCATGCATTGGTTTTATTTGCTGCTTTGTATCTACTGCTGACGCTACTAAATATGATGTCTTGCTTTTCGCTAACTTCTTGCAGCAGTACCTCCACTTCAGAATTAAAAAAAAATGCTAGCAAGCTAGTTAGCTACCGTTAGCCTTAACTGGTGGTAACTTAAGGGAAAGATTGCTGATTTTCTGTGCACTGCAGTGCATGCAGATGAATGCCGCCAGTACCCGGAGGTCCGCGTTTACTAGCGATTAAAACTCTTCTGGATTATTAGCTTCAGAAGGATTGGAAATTGGCAAATTTCCCTCCTTTAGCGTTTAGCTTAGCTTGCAACCATTAACAAAACTGGCTTGGCAGCTTCATCCTCCCCAGCTCCACCCTCTCGTCAGAAATTGTCACGTCTGGATTCCAAAAACCAAGATGTCGACACCCAAATTGCCAAACTTGAGGCTTTAAAACAGCAGTCCACAAACCAATGGGTGACGTCACTGCTACATCCATAACCCACATACTATTTTACAGTCTATGGTTTGGTGTGAGCGTAGGATGCAGGGTATCACGCAGTGATGGAGAAGGTGAGGGCACTTAATGTGGCTTTATAGAACTAGGTGCGAACTTTCGGGGGGGGATGTTCATCTGTCAGAGCAGTCTGAAAGAACATGGTCTGGTTAGCTAGCTTAATGAATTGAGATTAGTATCTCCCATCTTAGTATGTTTCACATACACCGTGACTTGACCCATTGTTGCACACAATACTAATGTAACACTGACAAAAATAAATGCAGACTTGATATACCTGTACACTGACACCAAATTTGATTTGCAGTTAAGGATCAAACACACTGGTGGACCACTTCCTTGCTGTGTTTGTAACCTAATTCCTACATTTACGTGGACTCGGGGTGAACAAAGCATGCAAAACTGCAATTGACAGCTACTGTGTCGATAGCACAATATTGCTCTTTTCAGCTCCTGAGGGACCTATTATTGAATTCCTTCATTAGTGTTGAGAGAAGCATAATGGTAGTCCTACATGTGGAGGTGGACTTTGTGGGAGGAATGCCAGGTTTTCTTAAATGGTGCTGGATATATTATGGTAAAATGGTGAATGTCAATGTGACAACGTTATTCACACCTCATGTGTTTTAGCACCTCGTTCAAAGTTTTTAATCTACTAAGGTAATGGGCAGAAACCTGGAGTTGGCGCGTAGTTTTAATGACATTATTCTCTATCTCCTTTAATCTTCAAAGTAAATGCTCTAGTCAATATAGGCACACAACCATGTTGTACATCACTAGTGACATATTGATTATACAGGATAGAGGATTCTTTGAAGGTCTAAACCTCAATGGGCATCTTTTACCCTATTTGTTTACCACCTCTTCAATGCTGTCAAGATTAGTTAGCGGGTTTTGTTACAGAAGTGTGCACATTTTCAGACAATCAAGAAAATTGTGTTGACCCCATAACCTTAAATAAAGTCTTCAGTGCTTCAAAGCTAAAAATCAATCTCAGCAAGACCCTTTAAGTTATTAAAAAAATGACCCCTCCCCCTCTATTGCTGCATTCCATTTAACTTGGAAGTCGGAGCTGGGAATGACATTGCACACAAGTTTATCGCGTTTCAGTACAAGTCAGATAACCGTTTATCTTACAGTGTTTTTTATTAGCGATAAAGCAGGGGATGCTTTAGGGCGTGTTTACACGTCAACCTGTCAATCAGGACAAAGGCTTAGCATTGCTAACCACGGCACTGTGTACATTTAAATAGACGTGAACTTGTTTTTTGGTGTTGTCCGTGTTTTAATCTTGAACTTGAACCCTCTTATATATAAATATATATATATATATATATATATATATATATATATATATATATATATATATATATATATATATAAATAAAAACAGTCCATTAACTCCAGATCCATGTATGACGCATAAGTCTAGAGAGATCAGTGTAATGGGAGCCTTTATTAGCATGTAAACTGAATGTACAGTTAAGTCAGTGTGCTTGAACTTTTAAAACCTTACTTTATGATTACCAAGCTTCTATAGCAGCCATAAGCAATGATACGGCATCAATTGTGGCATTCTTAAAGTAATCAGAATAATGGACTCATGATACAATGTCTCACTTACAAAGGCTTCTATCATGACATGAGCTGTGTAAATTGCACAGTGTCTGTGTGTCTGATTACCGCCATTATTTTCATTGGCTTGTGCAAACTGGCCCCATTACGTACCATCATCCACCAGGCCAAGTGAGGAGTCGGACCCTGACTTGACTAATCCTCATTTAATGAAACTTTGTCTGTTCACACACAGCTGTAAGCCACTGGAGCCGATGGTTCACTCCCAGCTTGTCTCTAATGTCCAGATGTCATTCTAACGCAAAATAATACAAGATAGAACTGCACATTACAGCAGTATAATCTATAATAGAACCCGACCGATATATCGGCGGGCCGATATTATCGTCCAATATTAGGCATTTTCCAAACTATCGGTATCGGCATTTATAATGGCCGATAAATGAATATATAAAAAATTAAATAAAAACGGACAAAACACCCTTCAACCATGCTATGAGTGTTGGCGTTGCATAGTTTGTCCACCAGAGGGCGCTCTACACCGTCCCTGTTGGCAACACTTGTGTTTTACCCTTTAAGTATCTTAAGTTTGTATTTTTATACATTTTATTTATCAGAACTTTAATATATTTTGATGTTCCTCTGTTCTGTTGTGACAATAAAACAAACAAGTTTATTTTTAAACTGTATTATGATATTATTTTAGTGAGGACTCATAAATAACTACAAAAAACTAATCGGAAATCTGTTTATGTTTTGTTACACGTTTATATCCGATATTCCGATATATTGGCCGATATTTTCACTGTAATTCCATCCATAAGTAACACAACGACAGAATGTATGACTCTTTTGATCACCGGTTTCATACACTTTCTGTAATAAAGCAAAAATCCTATCAGATGGGAAATATTTCAATTTTGTTTCTTGAAATATAAAGTTTTTCTTGAAATATTACGATTTTGTTATTGAAATATTTTTTTTCCTTCTTGAAATGTAAAGCCCTTCTTCTTTTTTGAGCAAAATCTTGTTAAATGAAGGTGTGTCTAATTTGTGTCAGTTTAATGGTCCTTGAAATGAAAAGGTTTGGTAACCAATGCTAGAAATACCATTTATCAAAGACTATGGCCTTAATCAAACCTAAAACAGTAAGGATACTTATCATATTCTTGGTGAGAAAATTATTTTCTTAGACCCACATTTTATCATGTATTTAATAGCGAATATCACAGCTGATTGTAATTCAAATCACATGCTCAAACACCTACACAGCTTTAGATTAAGGTCAAGCGCAGAGTCAAGGCTTGATTAATTATTTATAACTAGGATCTCAAAGCACGAAAGCATTATTACCTGTAAAGATGAAAAGTCTCTGTCGAACGAAGGTGATATGACAGACTCCTCTGATTGGATTTAACAAAGCCCGAGGAGATGACATACGCTGGTATCGTGTTCTGTCATTTAAAGGTCACATCTGGCAGTGTGAATATCATTCTCACTTCCAAATGTCTCCAAAGTGAATATATGATTTTTAATTAAAAAAAAGTGTATTTTGACACCTCTCTGTCCTTCCAAACCACAAGCTGTATTCAGTGGCATGGTTCTCATGGCCTGCTTTATAATCTATAAAGACATGGGAATCTCACTTTTGTGTTAAATCAGCTCAGCTTGGGCTAAGAGACTACATTAAACAGACATCTGTTTTGATACAAACATTAAAGGTCCTATGACATGCTGCTTTTTGGATGGTTTTATATAGGCCTTAGTGGTCCCCTAATACTGTATCTGAAGTCTCTTTTATATAGGCCTTAGTGGTCCCCTAATACTGTATCTGAAGTCTCTTTTATATAGACCTTAGTGGTCCCCTAATACTGTATCTGAAGTCTCTTTTATATATGCCTTAGTGGTCCCCTAATACTGTATCTGAAGTCTCTTTTAAATAGACCTTAGTGGTCCCCTAATACTGTATCTGAAGTCTCTTTTATATAGACATTAGTGGTCCCCTAATACTGTATCTGAAGTCTCTTTTATATAGATCTTAGTGGTCCCCTAATACTGTATCTGAAGTCTCTTTTATATAGACCTTAGTGGTCCCCTAATACTGTATCTGAAGTCTCTTTTATATAGACCTTAGTGGTCCCCTAATACTGTATCTGAAGTCTCTTTTATATAGACCTTAGTGGTCCCCTAATACTGTATCTGAAGTCTCTTTTATATAGACCTTAGTGGTCCCCTAATACTGTATCTGAAGTCTCTTTTATATAGACCTTAGTGGTCCCCTAATACTGTATCTGAAGTCTCTTTTCCTGAAATTCAGCCTTGGTGCAGAATTACAGCCGATAGAGCCAGTCCCACGATGAGCTTTCCTTAGTATGTGCCATTTCTGTGTCTGTAGCTATTGAGGAGGAGAGAGGGGGGGCAAGGTGGAGTGTGGGGGTGTGGCCTTGACCAACTGCCACTTTGCTCGTTTGAAGCCATGATGTCTCTCTCTCTTTCTCATTGGGGGGCCAAATTCTCTGGGCGGGCAAAGCAGAGAAAGGGGAGGTAACCTTGCTCCTTATGACCTCATAAGGAGCAAGATTCCAGATCGGCCCATCTGAGCTTTCATTTTCTCAAAGGCAGAGCAGGATACCCAGGGCTCGGTTTACACCTATCACCATTTCTAGCCACTGGGGGACCATAGGCAGGCTGGGGGAATGCATATTAATGTTAAAAAACCTCATAAAGTGACATTTTCATGCCATGGGACCTTTTAAGATGTGTAAATGGAAATTGGTTGTGTTAATGAGTGGTTTTATATGATTGGTCAGCAACATCAGGACAGCTTGTAAAGATGCCGGTCAAAGTATCAAACTATTGAAGCTGCTTATTTTGGTTTTACGTCTAAAACTTTACTGTTTTGTTTCAGTCTCACCGCTCTCATCAGTGTTGCCTCAGAAAACAGCTGAAAAAATAAAAAAAACTAACTACTGCGTTATTTTTATGCTTTTTATTTGCAATATAATGTTGCAATTAGTTTTCCTTGAAAATTTTAGTTTTTATTTAGTTTCAGTTTACTATCTTTCACGGCTTATTTTCATTCTAGTTTACTAACCCTGAAGGTGATAATATATTAATGCTATATTTACAACTTGTTGTGCTGCCGCCAGGTTGCCAAAAAATATCTATTATTGTAGCTCGAAAAGGCATCAATTAATGCACATGAGTCTAGTTTTGATGAATTTGGCAGAGGATACATCTTATATCTGATGTACCCTCATCTTTTTAGAGCAATAACATGTTTATTGTTTTAAATTTACGATCCATTAGGTGTTTTTTTGAATTAATAACTGTTTGTTATGATGATAAAGTGCTGGCTACTTCTTTATACTGCATATTACGAATAATAAAGTATGTCTAATTTGTGTCTGATTCCTCTACCCAGCTCAGGGATGAACATATTTTGGAGGCTCAGGAAAAAAAAAAATCAACAAATCCCTCCTAGATTTCTCATGAATCTGGAATGTATACAGCCATAAGCTGATAAGTCCCCCACAGGCCAGTATCCAGAATTAGCATAGAGAACATGCTGCAAAGAGAGGAGAGAAGAGGGAAAAAAAAGAAAAAAGAAGCAGAGGCCATTTTTTCCACATCCACGCTAACTCTGTGACAATGTTTGTGAAGCACCAAGGGATTGGCTGCAATGAATGTATGCATGAGCTTGTGACATTTGACGTGCAAATACAGAAAAGTCGAAATCAAAGTGGGCCATAGTGTGCGATCCCAACTGGGACATTAGTTTTAAAATGTTACGGCTCTAGATAGCATTCAGATAGCATTCATCACCATAAGAAACCTGACAATAAGAATGTGGTTTTCTCTCAGAGTGCGTTTGAGGAACTTAGAAACTATCCAGACATGCAAAATTTCACCATCCACCTCGCTGTATAGACCAAATCACCGCGACATCGCATTAACGCAACAATCACTTCCAGGTAGACAACTAGCCGTTGATTTGAATTGTGGAGATATGTGAAATCGGCAAAGTTGTTAATTTCTGTTGTCATTTTCAGCCGTAACTGTAACATTTAAAGATATATAGTTAAACACGGAGGTCTGACCTATTGTTTGTTCTATGTTGCTTTGCTAGCGTCTTTAATTAACCAAATCTAACGTTACAAACAGAAACGTGTCTGCGCCGGTTGGACTGACTGCTAATTTGGCTGTTAATTAAGCTCTCCATGTTATGGTTTTGGTTATTGTGCCTTGTATTCTGTTCTATTTCTGTCTTGTTTGTATTCTATATTCCGGTTTGTTTTTCTGTTTCCTGTTTTATTGTGAAAGTCTGGTTTTCTGTCGTGTCTTATCTGGTTTTACTTCCTGTGTTTTCCCGCCCTTTTTGATTACTCTCCCTCTCCTAATGTGTTTCACCTGTTGTATCACCTGTTCCTTGTTTTCTCATTACCTCACGTATTTAAACTCTGTGTTCCCTTTGTCTCGTGTCAGATTGGCTTGTGTTTTTTGTGTCTGTTTGTGTCCAGGGGCCTCATTTATAAAACCTGTTACGCAAGAAAAAGTTGCGTGAAGCAGGGTGAAATAGTCGGGAATTATGAAGAATTTCCATGCATAAAACTTTTCCCACTTTTCCGCAACCTTTTGACCATGCGTGTGATCGTGCGTAATGCTCCCAAGGTTTTGTAGACTGCGTTTTAGTGAACTCCGATGGTATCCCCTTTTTCCGAACCAAACCCAGTTTTTGTTTTCCTGAACCCAACAATCCCGTTCTTTCTAACCCTAACCCAGGGCCGGTCGCGGCGCCCGGCGAGGGGCTGCCAGCAACGGGGAGAGGCAGGGGCTCCTCCCACACCGTGCAGCGGAGGAAATGCGCTTTTCCTCTGCTGCTCTCCCCTGCCTCTCACCGTGAAGTAAGTGTGTGTGTGTGTGCGTGCGTGCGTGTGTGTGTGTGCGTGCGCGTGTGCGCGCGCGCGCACGCCCGCTTCTCTGCGTCTTTATGTGGTCGTGTCTGATTGTAGGTGTCTGTGTGGGAATGCTGTCTTTCTGCACCTGCTTTCCCACACAAAGTTACAAAATTGTTACATTTCAAGCACTTTCGCCTGTTTTGATTAAGTTCTAAGAAATAAGCACTAATAACGATCAAAAATCTTGTTTCTATTTTTTACCATTTTAATAACTGAATTTCTCACAAAAAACGAAAATGATCATGTAAATGGACTGTTCTTATATAGCGCTTTTCTATTCTTAACGACTGCTCAAAGCGCCTTTACGTAGCACAGGAACCATTCTCCATTCACACACATTCATACACTGTGGCCGAGGCTGCCGTACAATCTGCCACCTGCTCATCAGATAAACACTCACACACATTTACACTCCAATGGCGAAGCATCGGGGGCAACTCCGGGTTCTATGTCTTGCCCACACTTCGACACGGGACTGCAGGGGCAGGTATCGAACCATCAACCTTCCAATTGACAGGCAACCGCTCTACTACTGAGCCACAGCTGCCCATCATCATATGATCATAAATGTGATCTCACAGGGGTAAATGGTAAATATGAACCATAAATGATGTATATATCATTGGTAACTGAGCTAAATCTGTTAAGTATTAAGGCTGTGTAACAAAAATATGAACGCCACACAAGGGTTAAGGCTTCCAAACGGGATTTTGCTTCGATGTTCTACCTCTGTTAGGAGCACATCGATCTCACAATCACTGAATTGTGTTTTTTTTTTTCCCATTTTTCCGTTTCGTGATTGGTGATCAAGGGCTCCTTTCAAGGCTGGAATATGCATTGATTGATTAACATGGACCTTATTAGGACAAATATGGGACGACCTTGGGAGGAGCGTGAGGCTCGTGCAGGACCGCATAAGGTAACGCACGTCCGTATTTATAACGAGAAGAGTGCGTACCGGTGTGCGCCACAAGGTGTTATAAATCAGAATATTGTTTTTGCGTGTTTATAGCCTGTTGCTGTTGTTTTTGATTTCTCCCTGCGTGATTTTGTAAGTTTTCCCTCTTGAGTTTTTCCGTGTTCTTTTCCAGTCTCTGTACTGCCGTTTTCTGTTCAAATAAATCCTCAAGCTCAAACCATCTCCTGCCTGCCTGCCTCTCCCTGCATTTGGGTCCACTATCATCCGCTAATCATCACACTCCAAGCTAACGTTAGTGAAAGTGTTGGCATACGAAAGCATCAAACATGCATTTTGGATGAATGAGACGAGAGTATATATGCTGTTGTTCCTCGCCCTGGTTTGCTCAGTGCCGGGTTTCTACCCGGAAGTTATTGTAAACAAACAAATGGAAATTTGTTTTCCAGTTCCTGCCTGGTGAGTCTAAAGAGGACCGAGTTGCTTTACAGCAGATGGCCGTGCGAGCTGAGAAGACTCTAATAAATCAAATTAAAGTAAAAGAGGAGCGCTAGGAGCCATCCTAATTAAAGAGTTATGAACTCTCCATAAAACATGAGGTACATTTATGAATCACTCATTAAGATACCTGCCTAAAGGAACAGAAGAGACCGACACTTCTTCTCTCTGTACTTCTTAAGTCTCTTTGGATGTTGAGCAAAATCATGTGATCTATTATTGAATCCAAAGAAATTGTGACTAGCACATAAACACAACGCTATGATTGTTAAGTTCCAACGCTGTATAAGCGTTATCATCCTCTCTAAGGTAAGTAGGCCACTGTTGTCGTCTCGTTAGCAGAGCGCACAAAGCCTAGTTGGAAGCGCTCCATCCCAGCCGTAGGAGTGCTTGGCACTGAGTTTCCCGCAGTACTTGGAAGGGTGTTTGCCTCTATGGGAAGATGCGTGCAAATTCAATTTAAGTGATTGGCCATGCAGGTGGAGGTTTTGTTTTCATCTCCTGCCAGAGAACGCCTTTGCGGTCCAGATGTGGGCTCAAATCATTTCCTCTTAGAAAAATTAAATCAGTCACAAAGCGAAAAAAAACCCATCTGGCTTTACTCAGCAAGTGACCGCTATGGACATATTGTAGATTGTTTGGAGCTTTAATGAGATGTGATGCTGTATAAAAAGTAAACTTCTTGCAGGATGGATCATCAACCAGGCAGAGTAGTCAACTGCCCCGGGGCCCCAGAAACTGAGGGGCCCTTGAATTGGTTTTGATAATAATTTGATTCCTTTTTTAACCGGAAGAATTATTATTAGCATTTTTTATTTTTTTTATTGTTTTTGGTTTGTTAATTTTATTTGTTTTTGTTTTTTTTTAGCAAAACTTGGCGAGACCACTGACATAGGTTTTTGGCCTCCTTGCGTATTCTGTTACTATTAATATTCCTCTGTTAATGTTGTTTTGTATATGCTGTTAAACAAATGAAATACAATTAAATGAAAATTTGTTAGGGCTCTTTTCAAACTCAAATTCGACAACTAAATGTCTATAGGGGTCCTGTGCCTAAACCTAGTTTTAAGAGCTTTATATTTTGCAAGTTTGTCTTATGCTTTTATGATGCGTGTTTATTTTTAAAGTATTTGGGGCGCATTTAATGCCTTTATTAGAGACTTTACAGAGCAGAGATGACATGCAGCAAAGGTCCTTGCCGTGTCATGATCAGAGCCTCAACCCACAGGCCACAGGAGCAGTCCTGTCATGCATATTACTAATACAATTGTGTTTAATCAAATTACCACAAATTATGAATTACCCGGTTATGACTAATGCTGGGTTAATGGTAACTAGGTGGTAGGGAATATACACATTTTAAAAAAGGGCAGTCAAGGCCAGATTAACGCACTAGGGGGCCCCTTGCGATGTGGGCCGCGACTGTACTGTTATGCTGAACGTCATTTAATTTGTGTTTCACCATGGTCTGGGTGAATACTCGATTCTGATTGGCTGTAGGGTGTGCATAAAAAAGTGTTATAGGACACCTACTAAAGGAGTTCCAGTGACTGTTTACCGTTCTAAATTAATTCACTATTCATCCTATTTACTGGAACAGTGAACATTTGCATTGCATAAGAACCTAATGGGATGGGAATGATTATTCCAGGTATTAGTCAAACCCTCAGCCGTAACCAGGGAAGCTGTTTAGAAAAACTAAAAAGATTGTAAAACGCATTCAAATATAAAATAATGGTTTAAAAAAACATGGTATAAGCGGGTTAATGCCCTTCGAGGTGTCCATTGTCAGCTATTAATGGACGGCGACGAGGCGTGAACCGCCTGACACGTAGCGGAGGACATTAACCCTTACATAATTTAATAAAACACTAATTTGTTTAGGAACATGGACAATGGGAGCAAAATATTAACAACAAATCAAAGGTATTAAATTAGTTTAGGACATGTCCCCCTTATGAGACAGGGTCTTAAGATAATGGAGGAGCCACATGAGGGCATTTACCATTTAAGTTTGAAATTGGGTTTTTGTGGTGCATATTACTCGACTGGGTAAACCCAGCCCGATCTACCGGCTGATTTGATTTCTCCCTGCAGCTCAGGCTGGAAACCTGAATGTTTTTCTATCCTGCTGCCGTGACAAATCTGCGGGGACCAATCACAAACTGGCTTATCCACCTGGCGCGCTATTGCCGGGTTTAGCACGATGACGATAGAGAAGCGACCGAGCAGCTTTTTGTTTACATTCAACATGGTGGCCACCGAAGAGCAGCAACCCGTTGATGCCGCTGTCGCTGCGGTTTTAAAAGATTTCAAAGGCAACTTTTCTCTGAAACGGAACAGAAACTTTCCAACAAAAGAAGGACGTGTTTGCCTTACTACCGACCGGCTTTGCTAAAATCCTAATTTACCAGCTAGCCCCGCTGGTGGCCAAAAGAACGGAGCTCAGCTCAAACCCCGCCGTTGCTCTGCAAAGTACATCCCCCGGATCGTTGGTCTGATTGGTTGAAGGACTATCCAATCGTGTACAGAGTCATTTGAACTGTGCCCGTTGATCACGCCTCTTGTGCAGTAGAAAATACAGAGCAGACTCCCCAGACTAATGGTCAATCTTAAAAGATTGAGCTTGGTCTGGTGACAGCCAGACTAGCATATTACCAAATCAAATCACAAAATAATTACCAACAGACAACCTGAGGCTAGCTGGGGCCCCTGGACAGTTGACTGTCCTTCCAGGTCAGTAGTGGGGATCAGTAAGGGCCCAACAGCACTTTTTTTTTTGCCCCCAGGCCCCCCAACAGTGTGGCCATGTTCATGTTAAGGCACTGCAGGTGAATAGGCTAAAAGTTTTAACTAGTATACACCACCATCAAACTTCCCCAGTTTATTACTTACATTTAGCCGATTAAGTTTTCTCAAATGTTGTTTAAATATACAAATGAAGCTTTATCATATTAATAATGTGCATACATTTCCTAACAGAAATTCTAACATTGGATAAAGCCAGGTTCAAATGATTGTTTAATTTTTCTGACATAATAGAGTCAAAGGTTTCTTTCTCTCTTTTCATCACTCCATAAATCAGAAGATACTGTCAAAAGCCATGGATAAAAAAACAATTTTCTCTGTGTTTTCATGAAAAAAATGATGTATAAATCAGGCTGTGAATGACATACGAACAAAGGCCTCTGTAAAAAGCTTCAGACTGCTGAAGTGGAGATGTCTGAGAAAAAACTCATTTGGAGAAAACGGCCTCTGAATAGTTGTTGAATAGTTGTTGTCACTGAAATCTACAGACGCAAAGTGACAAATTTGAGGAGAAGAAACACCTAAATGTAGAGTTTGGACGTTTTCTTTCTACTAGTCTGAAAGAAGACCTGTTACGAAAGAGAAAAAAGCCCCCAAAATCTCATAATTGGCCAGTGCATGGAAAACCAACATTTCGGCCTGCAGTGCCTTAACAGAACATAAACTATTATTATATGTTTTCTCTTTCACAATCCTATACTCCTTCATCTAACTGCAGAAATAACATGCATGTATACAGTGCTACGTTGTTCTATTTGAAAGAAAACCCCAAACCAACCTGTAACAAGCCTGATCTTTAGATCACATCTATCTTTAACACACACAGGCTTTAGCTTCTGTAATGAGCACTGAGACCTTTTTACCCAACAGTGAATCAGTTCCTCGTGTGAGAGCGTGGAGGTGAAGGAGCGCAGCGGAGAGAAGTGTCAGAGTGCTAATGGGGCTCAGTGGGGCTTACTTCGGCTGAAAGCAGCCGGGCATGGATGAAAACACCAGTCAGTTTTCCTCTGACTAGAAAAGATTATATTAATGACTAGAGAGCAGTGTTGCTTGTAAATAATCCATACAGAAAGGAAAAAAAACGAACCGGGAGAAAGTATTAAGTCTGTGAGCAGTGGTGGAATGTAACTAAGTACATTTACTCAAGTACTGTACTTAAGTACAAATGTGAGGTACTTGTACTTTACTTGAGCCTTTCCTTTCATGCCACGTTGTACTCCTACTCCACTACATTTCAGAGAGAAACTACTACATTAATCTGACCGCTTTAGTTACTAGTTAAATTAAGATTTTTTTTGCACACAAAAGCACATTTAGTTTACAAATGATGATGTTTTATTCAAAATTAAACTACCCAACATTATATAGACCTACAAGTCCAGCTGAAATGATTAGACCATTAACCTTGTGTTGACTTCGGGTCAAATTGACCCTTTAAAAAAAAGAAATAATATGGAGAAATAAGCGCTGAAAATGTGTAGAAGAAAATGTTTACAATTTAAAACGTTGGAAAAAGCAAAAACAAACTGTAAAAACAAAAAGGCATCATAAACGTGGAAAAAGTGTTTTTTTCAAGGTTGACGTGAAGACAACACAAGGGTTAAACACTTAATTGACTGACAGAACAGTTTGGATCGTTTACAGTTTCTAAAATGTGAGGATTTTTCTGCATTGTAGCCTGCTACTTACTTTTAATACTTTAAAAATACATTTTTCCTGGTGATTTTACAGTGTGGAATTTGTACTATTTTTTTTTTTTTAATCTAAGTAAAGGATCTGAACACTGACCAGTTTGGTCACCAGCGCGCAATGTTTACGCATGGGTGTCGCACCGGCCTGCCAGGTTATATCACCTACCTACTGCGGTTCCAAAAGCTCCCTCTCCTCTCTTCCAGGTGATTCACAAGTCACTTCAGTGTCCCCATGACCAGCGTCTCGGAGTTGAACTCAAAGTGATTGCTGGAGGACGGAGACTTCCCCCACGAGTAGAGGCTGGGCGGCCGCTGCTTAAACTTGGACGTGTACCTGTAGAAGCTCCTGTGCCTGTTCTTCAGGTACTCCCTGTAGTTCTTGGTGAGCAGCGTGTACAGGAACGGGTTGATGCAGCTGTTGCTGTACGTGAGGCTCGCCACCAGGTAGTTGATGCAGGTGCGCGTTTGCGACGTCAGGCTCAGGGGCTTGGTGTGGTACAGAGGCAGCAGCTGCCAGATCCAGAAGGGCAGAAAGCACGCCCAGAACACCAGCACGATGGTGAAGATCATGATCAGCACTTTATGCTTTGGCGAGCGCTTGCCGCCTCTGCTGCTGATCACAGAGTTGCGCTGGGACTCTAAATAAGTGCGGGCCAACTTGACATACAGGTATCCGATAATGAGCCCCGGTGCCATGATGCTGGTGCCGAACAGGACTGTCACGTACACTTTATAAGCCAGGGGCGACCAGGTGGGTGCGCACATCCTCTTTACACCCCCATCGGGCGCGTTCTCGGTGGTCTGCGCGACCATGACCATCATGGGCACGGTGAGGACCAGGGAGAGCAGCCACACGCCCCACGCCAGGGCTTTGCGGTAACTCTTGGAGCGTCTGACCGTGTCCAGCGGCTTGGTGACGGCCAGGTAGCGCTCCGTGCACATGACGGTCAGGGTGAAGATGCTCGCGTGCATGGTGAGGAGGTCCAGGCTGAGCAGGATGCGGCAGCCCACGTCCCCGAAGTACCAGTCCTTTAGGAAGTAGGTGGACACCACGAAGGGGATGGTGGAGAGGTAGAGCAGGTCCGCCAGCGCCAGGTTAATGATGGAGATGTACATGGACGTGGCGAAGCGGATCGAGTGACACATCACCACCAGCGTGTACACATTCCCCGACACTCCGACGACGTAGACGACGGAGAGGAGCGTCCCGAAAGTAGAGGTGATAACGAGCTCATGGTCCACAGTTCCGGAGCCGCCGTCCCGCTGCGGACTCGTGTTTAAATGGGTAGTCTTGTTATTCATGGCTCGCTCCGATGTCCTCTCCTCTCCGGGTTGTTTTTTTGGTTTCGCTCCGCGCTCTCGGACAGAACTTTGGGGGGTGGGGTAAAGATGTGCACCGGCCGGCACAGGTTGTGTCTTCTTGCTTATCCGTCTCCCTCCGCTCACTGCCTGTCGCTCTTTGCTCCTGACGTCAGCACTGTAACACACACTTAAAGATCTGATATGGAACATGAATGGTATTCAGCCAGTCTCATGGGCGCAACCGTTGGCTACGCATTGACTGCACTGAACTAGACTCTTTGAAACCTTGGTTTAATCTTAACAAGTTGTCACTGAACATAAATACAACTAAATACATAATATTTGGACATCGGGAATTCAAGAATTTTCGACATATTATGTTAGATAATGTTGAAATAGAAAGAGTATATGAGAACATGTTTCTGGGAGTTGTCATAGATCACAAAATATGCTGGAAAGCACATGATAATCATATTAAAACCAAAATATCAAAGTCCATAGCAATTCTGAACAAAACCAAATATATTCTTAATACCAATTCATTACATGTATTATATCAATCTCTCATACTGCCACATGTAACTTATGGTGTGGAAGTTTGGGGGAAAACATATAAAACAATCACGAATCCAATGTTCTTACTTCAAAAGAGAGCAATCAGAATCATAAATAGGGCTAGTTATCGTGAACCGACAAACCAGTTAATTATAAACTTACAGGTACTTAAATTTAGTGAACTTGGGGCGCCCGGGTAGCTCAGTTGGTAGAGCGGGCACCCATAGTAACAGAACTAAACTGTGGAATGAATTAGAAATTGACATTAAAATGTGTAGCACAATTGACCAATTAAAAAAATTAAACATAAGCTGATTAACAAATATAAAACAGAAGCGTGCAGTACCAGAAGGTACACACAACCTATGGGAGTTTTGTGTTGTACTGGGTTATATATGCTTGGTTTGCTTGAAGATGCTTGCGAAAAGTGCAGTAAATACACCAGCACTTTTTGCACATAGTACTTTAATTCTAAAAGTCACTTTTTAGGATGGAGAATTGTCTGTACAGTCATATGTGTCCTTCCTCCATGTCTTTTGTTGATCTTATGATTTAGGACAGGGGTGATTCTAGGATCCGACCTTGATGGGGGCTCAGCCCCCAAGGAGAATGTGATATGGATATTGCGCATGCAAAAGTGTTGACCCCCCCCCATTAAATAAGTAATTTCATTAGCCAATAATCTCTGACCTCAACCACCCCCGATTGGCCAAAACTATGTTTCTGTTAACCCTTTCCTTGACTGGGTTACAGGTGCAAAGCACTGGCTACGGCGACAAAGGATATTAAACCTGTAACTAGCCCTTTAAACCTGTAATTGTTTGTCCTCTGTCACTAACAGACAAGTTTGCAACTCTAACTTTAAGTGCCAAAATGGATTCAATTATAATAAATAATTATTTATAATTATAAATAATTAATATAATAAAAAATAAAATCAGATGCTAGATGATTTGTTACCACGATTACTTTGTTTTGAAACGGGGAAGCAGACAGACATTTGTTTTAGTATTTCAGAACACCCCTTGTCCCCACATACTATTCATAAAGTTGTCCTTTTATTGTCATTTTTTCCCCCATTTCAGTTGGCTCTCATGCGAACCCTCTTGTCTTCCTAAATCGATGAAGATGTTCTGGGCCAGCAATCACGAGCCAATCATCTTTCCCAGACAGTGTAGGTGTCCTCAGACTTTATCCATCCACAAGTGACTGAACTCCAAGACCGACTACAATACCGTACCATCCATCCTCAAAGCTAAAAAACACTCTGAGGCACGCTGCTGCAGTATGTGTGTTTGTGTGTGTGTGTGTGTGTGTGTGTGTGTGTGTGTGTGTGTGTGTGTGTGTGTGTGTGTGTGTGTGTGTGTGTGTGTGCGCGAGCTAGCGCATCAGTCCCAGTTTTTTTTCCAGCTCATGGGCAGAGCAGCACTGACTGGCCATAAATATAACAGACATCAGTGGGGTCATGTTGGACTGAAAGCAACACATTCTCACTCCCATCGCGTAAAATACGGACGCTTGGTCAGGTGCCTTTGGCGTTGTTATTGAAAAAAGTAAAAGTCTCCTTTAGCGTCATATGTAAACGCGCTTTATCTAAACGCGCGTGGTCGGGACTATTGGCGTCACTTTTAATGCAGTTAGGTTAAGGACAAGGTCGTGGGTGGGCTTACGTTTCCATGACACGCGGGAAGAACGGGACGATTGGGGTTAGGAAAAGAACAACGGGACGGTTGGGTTAGGAAAAGAACAACGGGACGGTTGGGTTTAGGAAAAGAACAACGGGACGGTTGGGTTTAGGAAAAGAACAACGGGACGGTTGGGTTAGGAAAAGAACATGGGACTTAAGGAAAAGACGGACGGTTGGGTTGAGAAAAAAACGGACGGTAAGCAATTGGGTTTAGAAAAGTACAAGGGACTTAGCGGGTTTGAGCAAACCCACCATGCACCATGGACGCGCGGGACCTTAACCAATGGCACGCTGGTAATATGTTCAATAGAGTTATTGATGTGTTGAAATCATGGTTGAAATGCTGAAGCACTCCCTCATCCGCATGCCAAATTACAACGTTCACAGTTGCGCGACCTGTTATTTACGGTAGGCTAATTTGATTGACTTGTATCCCCACCAGACTGTATACAAACTATCCCCATACGCATGCAGCAAAGACCCAACCTACTCTGCCTCTGCTCTGATTGGCTAGTAAGCTACTAGTAACGCTGCTGGACAAATCTGTGCTGGCAGAGCGGGCTTGGTAGCGGTATGTCGGCAATGGCAGGCCCGCTAGCTAAGAAAGCTAAAGTTAATGTTCGGGCATTTCAGCCCTCATGGACAGAACAGTGGGGTTTTGTGTTTCAGAAGGACCGTGCGGTGTGCACATTATGTCTTGAAAATGTTGTTTGCCGAACATCGAGTGTTAAACGCCATTTTGAGACCAAACATGAGAAAACTTTCAAGGATGTGGCAGACAAGGCTGAATCTGTCAAACATGCCGTGTCCAGGTATGGGAAGCAAGCTAACACCCTTAAAGTCTTCGCCACGGCCAAAGATCATGCTACCAAAGCAAGCTATCACATTGCTAATTGCATTGCAAAACGGGGAAAGCCATTTTCCGATGGGGAATATATAAAGGAGCCTTTCATCTGTAGCTCAGATGTTTTGTTTGATGGCTTACCAAACAAAGAGACAATAAAATCAAGAATAAAAGACATTCCCATATCTGCCAGAAGTGTGGACACACGCGATCGAAGAAATGGCAGAAAACGTAAGAGCGCAGCAGACAGGTGGTTTGAAAGAAGCTATGGTATTTAGCGTTGCACTTGATGAGAGTGTGGATGTAAATGACATACCACGTTTGGCAGTCATGGCAAGATACGGCGATGGGACTGTAAGAGAGGAACTCTGTTGCTTAAAGCCAATGCCTGAAACAACAAAAGGTGAGGACATAGCCAGAGTTTTTCTGGAGCATTTTGAGGAGCGAGGGATTGACATTAGCAAGATTTTTGCAGTGACAACAGATGGTGCCCCCGCCATGGTCGGGAAACAGCGGGGAGCAGTCACATTAATCGAGGAACAAGTTGGTCACCCCATCATGAAACTTCACTGCATAATACACCAAGAAAATCTTTGTGCAAAAATGTCAAATTCAGATCTTAATGAGGTTATGGCTACAGTGGTGAAAGTTGTTAACTTCATAGTTAAGCGATCTGCTTTAACACACCGACAGTTCACATCTCTGCTCGAGGAAATGAACTGCGCACACAAAGATATCCCTCTCCACACAGCAGTCAGGTGGCTAAGCCGCGGAAAGTTTTGGGAGCGGTTTGTCGGCTGTTTTGATGCTATAAAGGCCTTCCTGGCTGAAAAAGGGCAAGACTATCCCGAACTGCAGGACGACGAGTGGGTTGTGAAACTTATGTTTCTCACGGACATTACGGGACACCTCAACGAGCTTAATCTACACCTGCAAGGTGCAGGGCAAACAGTTTTGGACATGTACGACACATGGGCTGCTTTTGTTGGAAAGCTGACAATGTTTTCAAGTGACATTGCCACCTCCACTTTCCGCTACTTTAGGCACTTAAGGGAGCTGTCCACGGAGCACAGCATCAGCACCGCTGAAATATGCAAATACATCAGCGGACTTGAGTCGGAGTTTACAACACGATTTCGGGAATTTCAGAAGTATGGACCCATGTTCTCATTCTTGATTAAACCCGATAGCTTTGATGGACATGAACTGGATTTAGCTCTGATGGACTGGCTGGATATACAGGACGTGGAAATGCAGCTGATTGAGCTGAAGACTTCAACACTGTGGGCAACAAAGTTTGCAGAGCTACGGAAACAGCTGGAAACCACCGCAAGGCATGATCACGGGACTTGTATCTTCACCTGCTGGATATCTGTACCAGATAGGTTTTGCTGTCTCAGGAACATTGCATTGGCTTTGCTGACAGTCTTCGGATCAACATATCTCTGTGAGCAGATATTCTCACATATGAAGAGCGTGCTCAGCCCCTCCCGCAGTCGTTTGACAACTGACCACTCCGAAGCTTGTGTGCAACTTAAAGTGACTAAGTACGAACCCCAGATAATGGAGCTCAGCAAAGAAAAGCAGGTCCAGGGATCACATTGACTGGTAGGCATCTGTTTAATGTAGCACATATGACTTTACATACAAGAGCTCTGTTCCAGTCTCTTTTTTCATGTCAGATGTGGATGTTTTCATTGCAGCATTCTTGTATAGTGTTTGTTACACTTAATTCTCCCTTTGTGACATTTGCTGCCATGCAACCTTTTTTGAAATGAAGGAATATAATTGCAAGCAGTATGCAAAAGGGGAACTGCATATAAATCTGTAAAAAACAATACAAGTATTAAGAGTATTGCTGACAAGAGTAATGATTTCAACTAAAATGTGGATGTTTCATAAGCATGGCAGCATTATTGTATAGTTCTCATATGTCTGTTACTCTTAATTCTCCTGTTTTGACATTTACTGCCATTATAACGGAGTGAAATTTAAGATGATAAAAAACATTGGTGTAATGTTGGTAAGGTTAATGATTTCAACTAAGATGTGGATGTTTCATAAGCATGGCAGCATTATTGTATAGTTCTCATATGTCTGTTACTCTTAATTCTCCTGTTTTGACATTTACTGCCATTATAACGGAGTGAAATTTAAGATGATAAAAAACATTGGTGTAATGTTGGTAAGGTTAATGATTTCAACTCCGATGTGGATGTTTTCATAAGGATGACAGCCTTGTATCATACTCCGGATATAATTACGTTGTTTTTATTAAGGGAACTAGGCTAAATGTTATCAAATTTTGCTATGGAATAAAACTACAGATTCCCTGGATATTAAACTTTTGATGTGATGTCATAATTAAACTTAATGTTGACATGGCACACTAATAAACAAGAAATTTTGAAAAGGGCACTTCATGTCAAAAAGGTTGCCGACCCCTGGTTTAGACAAAGAACAACGGGAGGGTTTGGTTTAGGAAAAGAACAACGGGACGGTTGGGTTTAGACAACAAACAACGGGAGGGTTGGGTTTAGACAACAAACAATGGGAGGGTTGGGTTTAGGAAAAGAACAACGGGAGGGTTGGGTTTAGGAAAAGAACAACGGGAGGGTTGGGTTTAGACAACAAACAACGGGAGGGTTGGGTTTAGGAAAAGAACAACGGGACGGTTGGGTTTAGACAACAAACAACGGGAGGGTTGGGTATAGACAACAAACAACGGGACGGTTGGGTTTAGACAACAAACAACGGGAGGGTTGGGTTTAGACAATGAACAACGGGAGGGTTGGATTTAGGAAAAGAACAACGGGAGGGTTGGATTTAGGAAAAGAACAACGGGACGGTTGGGTTTAGACAATGAACAACGGGAGGGTTGGATTTAGGAAAAGAACAACGGGACAGTTGGGTTTAGGAAAAGAACAATGGGACAGTTGGGTTAGGAAAAGAACAACGGGAGGGTTGGGTTTAGGAAAATAACAACGGGACGGTTGGGTTTAGACAAAGAACAACGGGACGGTTGGGTTTAGGAAAATAACAACGGGACGGTTGGGTTTAGACAAAGAACAACGGGACGGTTGGGGTTAGGAAAAGAACAACGGGACGGTTGGGTTTAGGAAAAGAACAACGGGACGGTTGGGGTTAGGAAAAGAACAACGGGACGGTTGGGGTTAGGAAAAGAACAACGGGACGGTTGGGTTTAGACAAAGAACAACGGGAGGGTTGGGTTTAGGAAAACAACAACGGGACAGTTGGGTTTAGGAAAAGAACAACGGAATGGTTGGGGTTAGGAAAAGAACAACGGGACGGTTGGGGTTTAGGAAATGTGACCCACGGGACACGATCCTCAACCACCACCCCAACCAACCTCCCAATGCGGATTTTCGGGCTTTCATACTACTCGCTACCGTAGTCGCTGTTAGTGCTACGTCATCTTCAAGCGGCCTGTAGCTGCTGCTCTCCCCGGTGCGTTCTACACACACGCCGAAGGGCGCATTTCGTCGTTTATGACGCTAACAGCCACTGCCCAAACGTCCGTATTTCACGAGTTCGGAGTGAGAACGGGTTGGTATGAGAGGCTGCTTAACCATGTGACACCCACTGTAGTCTGTTCCTATAATGTCTGTTTTCAGTTGCTTGTCTCCATCCTCCCTCCTACACACACAAACACACACACACGCACATACACACACACACACACACACACACGCATGCACACACACGCATGAGCACACACAACTCCTCTTCCCAGACAAATGACTAAATCAGATGCTACAGGACATGATTTTCTGTACGGCAGGGACACTTGTTCTCCCTTTGATCTTGAGTGGCTCTGCCCTTATCAGACGGATTCTTACAGAAAATAAGAATCAGATGAATCTGAAATCTCAACAAAAGCAGATTGTGAATGGAAAAGAAGAAAAAAAAAATGTCATACTGGTCCTGTCTGATGTGTTACATCACACTTTTGTCTCTCCAGTCGTTCACGTGCTGCTGACATGAGAGGTTTAAGCTGCAGTAAGCAGGGACATTGTGACAAACACAACGCAATATGTGTTCGAATGTATAGTGTGTTTGTGTGTATGAGGCTATTGTTGAAGGTGTACCGCTTTACACAATGTTTTAAAGGTGTACAGTTAATGGAATATGCATAAGCCAGACAGTATTTCTGTTATATAACTGACTTCAAAGATACCTTGTGGAGATTTCTTGTGAACTAACACAGTCATGTTTACATCCAGTGTTTCCCATCTAAATGTATAGTATTGCGTGTATCTCGGAGGCCTAACAATGTGTCCGACATATTAACACGGTCTCATGGCAGTTCGTGAAATGGTCACGTTATTTTTAATCTATTGATTCGTGTACACGGACACGTTCATCTCGTTTTTTTCGTGGTGCTCAGCACGGAATGGGAAGCATCTATACATAGGTTGGGTTTAGGAAAAGAAGAACAGGGAAATGACACGTCACACCCCCGGGACACGACCCGCGGTCTCTGGGGGACGCGCGACAACAACGGGACGGTTGTGTTTAGGAAAATAAAACGGGGAAATTAAACGCCACACGCCGGGCAGAGGTCTCCGGGGTGAAAATCCTGTATTGTTTGACCCATCCACCAACCTCCCTACGCGGATTTTTGGCTTTTCATACTACTCCCTACCGTAGTCGTGCTGTGATCACAAAATAAGCTTCCCAATGATATACATTACATTAAAATTCGTGCTCACCACCACGAACAAAACGACATAAACGTCTCCGTGTACACACAAATCAATAGATTAAATACGAACTGCCGTGAGACTGGGTTGAATATATTTCTATTTATATAAAACATTTGCAAGGGCGATTTATTTATTTTTTTTAAAGCTGCACTAATCAATATTTTTACATGAACAGTGTAGAACAGATCCAACTCAAATGTGTATTAGTGTCATGTGAGAGTGGTCGCTCGTAGCGACCAAGCCATGGAAAATGATCCCCCGACTCTGCCATTCCTCTCAGCTCCCCCATCCCTAATCACTTCACCTTGCACTAACCTTCATCTTGGACTATACGTTTGACCATAGCACATATTATATATTTCTTAGCATTCTGCACCAAACCCATTCAGCCTTCCTTTCTCTTATACTAAACAGCTATTTTGTATATTTGTTTCTGTATTCATTGTTTATTTCTTATGAATGTTTAATATGTTTGTTTGTGTATGTATGAACCTCTCACCAAGGCAGATACCACGTAGGGTAACTACAGTGGCAATAAACTCCTTTCTGATTCTGATTCTCTGCAGGGTGTTTGAAAGTCTCCTCATTATTTCCGTTCTCTGGCCCACAACGTTATTGTTTCAGTTCCCTCTCGCTGCTTTCATCAGTGGGGGTGGGGGGTGGCTTCTGGGGCTCCAGCCCCGAATCTTTTGAATGAAAATGGGTGCTATGGTTACCCCCAAGTGTACCCTTTACAAACATGCCTACTTAATAAACCATGTTTTTCTCATGCAGTATAAATGTGTTATTTTCACGGTGCGTGGAATATTTTTGCCTACTGGGGTCCCTAAACAATCTTAGAACTGCATAAATTGGGAAGGAGTGCAAAGGTGAGACTCTTGTGGATTCAGTGAGCCTAGTTGTATTCATATGTGATCATGTTATATCATAGTAGCCATTTTATTGTAGTGAGACTTGACGTCACTGAATAAAAGGATCAGTTGTGACCTCTAGGATTATCTTAGCCCCATCAAACTATATAAACAGAAGGTAGAGACCTAGGCCATTCACAGGATGTTTAGTTTTAGTGTTTTGCAGTCAGAGCAGCCCAGATTATTATGGGATGGATTCAAATGTAGCAGATTTGACAGCTAAACATTCATTCTGTGAACTCTGCTCCAGCATAGCAAAAATAGGTTTCAAGATAAGTAATGCTGTGTTGTTGTTTTTTTAAACCTTTTTTTATTTTATTTTTAAACACAAAACATACACCTCCCCCATCTGAACCCCCCCCCCACTCGACATCACCACCTGCCTATACAAAATTTAAGACAAGATTAAATAATAGCCATAACATTTAATACAATAAAATAATAACATAACAAACTGTAAACCAAATAGTTTACAGTAGTCAATCAATCAATCAATCAATCAACATTTATTTATATAGCACTTTACAGCAACCATCAGTTATCCAAAGTGCTTTACATCAAGAACCAAGAACAAAACAATATAACATACAATAAAAGGAATGAAACATAGAAAACAGCAAAATCAGAAAAGGTTACATAGAAACAGGAAAGGGAAATTGTCACACCACTGCTACGTATTAAAAGCCATTCTAAACAAATAGGTTTTGAGTTTGGACCTAAAAAGAGCTACATCTGTAATAGTAACTTGTGCCAGAGTCTCGGGGCAGCAACTGCAAAAGCCCAATCACAAGCATGGAAAATGTGTAAAGATGTGCCAATACCTAAAAATAAGAAAATGCCTTTTTCTGGATCAAACAGTAGACCAATAAGTTTATTACTGATTCTCTGTAAAATAATGGAAAGAATTGTTTATGAACAGATGCAGTCTTATTTTTTAAATAATGATTCAATTACACATTTTCAACATGCATATAGAGAAAAACAATCAACAGCCACTGCCCTGACTCAGATGGTTGATGACTGGTTCAAGGATATGGAGGAGAGGAAAATAATAGGTGTTGTAATGCTTGATTTCACTGAAGCATTTGATATAATTGACCACGACTTACTGCAAAACACTCAGTAGGGTTTTAAAAAAATCACTTAAGAAATGTTACCTTCAAAGAGATTGCAATATTTAATATAAATTTAAAGATATTCTGTTCTTTTTGTTATATCTTATTTTTTAAAATAGATATATTTGGAGTAGTGTAATCTTTTTATTTTTTTTATTTTTTATAACTGTAAAATATATTTGTATGTTTCAAATGTTGTGTAATGTGAAGTAATGTCTTTGTGCGTATGGTGTGTAATGTGATTACAGTAAAATTGTATTGTCACATGATAGACTGTAGGACCCCAGCAAGAATAGCTTTTAGCTTATGCTGAAGCTAATGGGGATCCAAAAAAAACAAACAAACAAAAAAAAAACACCGTTTGTACCTTGACTTTGGGACTCCTAAAACCAGTTGATTTAGGGTTAAAATGTCGGACAAATACTCCGGGGCCAGGCCGTTTAAGGCCTTGAAAACAAACAATAAAATCTTAAAATTGATTCTAAAACGCACAGGGAGCCAACGTAGGGTGTAGAGAACGGGAGTGATGTGTGCACGTCTAGATGTATTTGTTAAAAAGCGAGCAGCATTTTGTACAAGTTGAAGTCATGAGATGGAGGTCTGATTCAGACCAACATAAAGAGCATTACAGTAATCCAACCTTGAACTAATAAAAGCATGAATCGACTTTTCTAGATCGTGCTTGTAAAAGGAAGGGCTTAACTTTAGCCAGGAGACGAAGCTGGAAATAGCTCACTCTAACAACATTGCCGATCTGCTTGTTGTTTCATGCTGCAATCAAATGTAATCAAATAGTTTACAGTAGTCTCTCTCCATGGGGTCAAAAATCAAGTTGTTCCCCATAGAGGCCTGATGAACTTCCGGTATGTAAACTGGATGCAGTTTTTTTTTTTGCATTTCTTTTCAGGGTTTGTGTGCTTTTCTTCTTGCATCGTTTCTATATTTGCAGCGCGTTTGCTAAATGCTGCGTATGTGTTGTGAAATTAACGAAGATGTTTTCTTAATTTGCTTGTGTTTTGTCTATTTGCGTGCGTTTCATTAAGTTGCAGTGTGTTTGACCCTGTCGGCCACCGTAGATGGCATCAGTAGGCGGTGCCGCGTCTCCGGCCTCTGGTCCTCGTAGCAGGCTGCTGCCATCCCAGCTAGGAGACACGAGAGGCTGTGTGGGAGAAAACGTAAACACAACAAATGAGCCGGTGTTTGTGCTAGGCTAAAGGGCTAACCCCTGCCAACCAGCTCTCCCGACTGGTTTTCACAGGAAATGTCTGCTCACAGGGCAATAAACTGGACGATATTTTTACACAATTTCATTCCTATATGTAGCCTACTGCATATATAAATGGATGACAATAAAGAATCATATCTAATAGTTTAGCCTTGAATTACCTGCAGCACTGAGACTTTGGCTATAGGGTAAACAGAACTTTCACCGAAGGTACGTGCTTCTGCATTGGCAGAGCAGCCAATAGAAACGCTCTCGCTCTCTGAAATGACCTGTGATTGGCCAAAGTCTCCCGTGAGGGCTAGATTTACTAAAGCCTGAATTCAGAGCCAAAGAGAAGGTGCAGAAGTCTTGTTTTTTCTCAGACCACTTGAATTAAAAAATTCTGAAAGATGATATGGATTGTTTGCCGAACAACGCCAAAAATAAACTGCCTACCCCAACTTTAAACCGCTAAAGGCTGTGTTGTAATGCTGATGAGATTATTTTATGACGAAGGAGCGGCTGTGGCTAAGTGGTAGAGAGGTTGCCTGTACGGCAGCCTCGGCCACAGTGTATGAATGTGTGTGAATGGTGAATAGTTCCTGTACTATGTTAAAGCACTCTGAGTAGTTGTTAAGACTAGAAAAGCGCTATATAAAAACAGTCCATTTACATTTAAAAGCGAGCCACAGAGCCTGCAGTGCAGGAAGTCGGCAGAATTAAAATACTGTAGATCCAACAAATATATTCATAGGACGAGTGCTGTATGTTACACAGTATTTCACTGTAGCTAAAGCAGAGAGATACTCTGTGTTTATTTGTCCCATGTATGGACTTGGTAGAAGGCTGAATGCACATTTAGTATAATTTAAATGCGTGAGGCACCCAAATCATGGGAAATAGGGTGATGGGTCAAAGGAAGAAAGGGAGGGAACAAGAAAAGTGATGGGAGAATAGGTAAGAAGAGAAAGCATCAGCCAAGTAGCTGTTTATTGTACTTTTATGGTAAAGAAGAATAAAAAATGTCATCTCTATCTGCATGAATGAGAAGTGTGAGGAGATACGGATTGCTGTGTTCAGAATGTTATCTCTCTCTAAGCAGAGGTGGCTTTGTGCGGTAAAGGCCAGGCTCTATTTTCAGGCACTATAAGCTTGAAAAGCCTTATGCAAGAGGCAACACATTCAGCAAGTTATCCTCAGAAGAAAGGGAGGGCGGGGGCATACATTTATAGTTGTAAAAATAGCTTCACTGTAAAATAAGATCATTTTTTTCTCAGAAATTATTGTCACAATGGCACCACTCTAATTGACAGAGGCTGTGGAAACATTTGGAGAGCAGTACATGACACGACGTCTACTCCTTCTGAATTGGCGGGTAGAAACAACATCTGCTTTTTGATCACGCAACACACACTGCCACGGATGGAAATGAGATGAGGTGTTTGATACATTATTTACAAGGTGCTTGATCTCCAGACTGTGGAATAACACAGGAGTACAGATGTGCAAAGGTCAGACTCATCAGTTGAATTTTCCCACTGAACTTCGTTTTGTTTTGGGATCGCTTGGCCTGTAAACTTTACTGTGTCAGGAGGGGTGAAGCGGTCTTCTGTCTATATAAATGAGTAATGTGTACATTCACGCGTCTGCCTCGGGTTTGGCATGTGAATGTGTTTTTCATCAAGATCTAAATTGTCAGCATCTAATTCTGTGCAATTCATTGTACATTTTTAGAACAGACCGTGCACTTTGGGATGCTCATGTAATGTTACATAACGTGAGATTTACTGTATCTCAGATAACCTCATGCGCGACTCTGCATGCTTAGTTGCCATAGTGATATTTAGTGTATTTTTGTCTAATTGTGCACGTTGTGATGCACGTACAGCTTACCCCCCCTCCCCCCCCCCAAAAAAATAGAATGATGGAAAGAGGCAGAGGTGTGTGTGTGTGTGTCAGAGAATGATGGAAAGAGGCAGAGGTGTGTGTGTGTGCGTGTGTCAGAGAATGATGGAAAGAGGCAGAGGTGTGTGTGTGTGTGTGTATGTGTTTGTGACAAGTATGGGGGGGGGGGTGGCAGCTCAATTTGGAGGGTCTGGGTTTACATTGAGGTGGTGTTAGTCTCGCAGTCTGTGGAGTAAAAAAAAAAAAAAAAAAAAAAAAGAGAGAGAGAGAGAGAAATGTAAAGCATAGAAGTCTTCCAGAATGAATTTACGCTGAGCTTCATTACTACTATTTTTTGCAATTAATGCATACCTTGTAAAATTCATCCTGCCTTATCCACAGCCAGGATCACATTGTGAAAGACCACTGAAATACACATGGATAAGGTTTCAGAAAAAAAGTGTATTATTTTGCTATTATTTGTATTTCCTCTTTAAATGTTTATTATATGCACCAAACATGAAGGCAAATTACTCACATGTGAAAACCTACTTTGCAATAAACCTTTTCATTTTCAAACCATTTTCATTACAAATTACAAATATATACAGTACATATCAAAAAAAGCAAAGGGTGGCTACTTTGAAGAATCTAAAATATAAGACATGTTTTCAGTTATTTCACACTTTTTTGTTAAGTACATAATTCCATATGTGTTCATTCATAGTTTTGATGCCTTCAGTGAGAATCTACAATGTAAAAAGTCATGAAAATAAAGAAACACATTGAATGAGAAGGTGTGTCCAAACTTTTGGCCTGTACTGTAGCAATTAAGAAAAGAAGTCAAAAGAAGCTATACAAAGAAATATCACAATATATATATGACTATATACATTAAAATAACTTCCTCCAGAAACAAAGGCGCAGATCAATACACGGCTAATGTAACTGCTGACTGGAGTACCTCCTAAATTCCTTGATGTATTTTTTACTTAGTTACTACTAGAGTAGGTGCTTTCTGCTAACTGAACACCACTATACTTCTCTGCCTGCAGCCACATTAATTCCACCACAGTAATGGTACTGTACTTGTCCACTGGCAAACATAATTTCTATGCTTCCCATTCATTGTCTATGTGAGCAGCCGTGCAATACATTCTGGTAGTGTTGCAGCGACTTTTGAGAAGCGGGGCGTTGAGTTTCCAGCTCCTCGTTTCCAGCTCCTCGTTTCCATAAAGTTGAATCCAGGCTACCTTATGCAAATCAGGGGCACCCATCTTAACTCACAGCCTCTCGAAAAACTCACGAAAATCTTTGTGTCGATCTAAAATGAAAATAGCTTATTTCTCGCATTAAATGTTTTCAGAAACACGTTTTGGTGAACTATTTTCGTTTAATAAGAGAAAGTTACCAAACGAGCCGACATGTTGGTCTGTTTTGAAATCTGGGCGCAGACAGCCCCATGTGAAGCGTTTGTCCAATCAGGTGCAGCCATCGAGGTTGTAGGAGGGTGTAGCCTGTTTTTTTTTCAGTGGTCATTGAAGAGAAGTTGATAACTGTTAGTGGCAACCCCACTAGCGTGCAATGCTGGGAAGCGGGGCGATCCCTGCCGTCAAAAAACAGTGGACACATATCATTAGAGTGGCAAATTGAAAGGCCTCAAATTTCACCACCAGTGTCTGGACTCCATGGGGGGGGGGCTTTAGCTTGCTGCTGCTCAGGGCAGCCCCCCCTCAAATATAAATTTCCCTTTAGAGTCTAAGCGCCAAAGACTTTCTGCCAAGACTTAATAATCACATATCATCTCCTGATTCAAATCTCTATAATCTCACAAAAAAGATTTAATAGTCAGTTCACCCTAATCACAAAAAAAACATTTTCTGACTTACTCCTAGTGAATCATGCAGATAGGTTGTATGTGCCAAAGTTTTGAGATATTTACCTGTTAGACTTCTGCTTTCAAATCCAATAGTGGTTGTAATTTAATTTATTCTTGAATCATTGAAAAATGACCTTTTAAAAAAATGGCATGCTTCAGATTAACATTAATGAGAGCCTATATACAGCCTTCCTCCCTTTTCCTTTTCCACCTCAACCATGATGTGTACATCCTTTAAGTTGATTTACTTTAATGTTGTTTTGGTTGACCTTTATTGTTAATAAATGACTTTTGTTTTATCTCTTCACAGTCCTATTTTAATCTAGTATTTTTAACCTATTTATTTCCCATTTTCTATGTAATCTCTTGATGCTGGTCTCATGACTGTTATAAAACCTGTTTTTGACTTGCTTTTTGGTCTACGTGCCATTGTGAACGTCTGTTTTTTGTTATCCCGTTGCAGAGTTAACACCACATACAGACAGAAACAGAGGCAAGCGAAGATTTTGAATGGCAATGTCTACTGAAATAAATGCTCTGCTTTAACTGCCAACCTGCAGACTGCATCTCATGCTGACATCAGTTGAGTCGACTCTCCAGTTTTTCCCTTGCTGACTCAATTCCAACTCCTTCTTTCTCCACCATTTGAAGGAAAACACTGGAAAGAGAGCTGACATTAATTAAGTAAACTCTAGTATTTCCCTGTAAATGGTCCTTCAAGCCGAATCACAATTCAGACTTCAATGAAATGAGCATGGATAACGCCATTGTAACAACAACCTGATGTGCCCATGGCCGATAGTGGCTCTTACAAAACGTCTGGAGCTACCCAGACTGAACAAGGATGTTCAGAGTCCAGAGTTTTGGGGGGTAGTGGGGAGGGTAGGGAGAGGGTGTTGAGCTTCCTGACAGCCTGGGAAATTAAGCTGTTTGTCGTTCGCCTTGACCGGCTGGGGAGGGTGTATAGCTTCAGACACGGCACCCCCTTCATTCCTCTGCTTCTCTTCATAGTCTTCAGATTCATCCAGCAACCCTTACAGAACTGGCTCAGGTTTGCCTTGGACCAGCTCTTGGCTATGCTGTTATAGTTTTAGACTGCCGGGGGACTTCCTTTGACACACTGAGCTCCTCTCTCCTCTGTCTTTATGTCTGTGTGCATTCATGTCCCAGAAATACTTGTTACTAACTTAGCTCTGGGGAGTTTATTCCCTGGAGTCCTTATGTTTTCTTGGATTAGGGTGGCACTTAAATCATTCAATTCAATTTCAATTAAATTTTATTTATAGTATCAAATCATAACACAAGTTATCTCGTGACACTTTACAGATAGAGTAGGTCAAGACCACACTCTATAATTTACAAAGACCCAACAATTGCAGTAATTCCCTCAAGAGCAAGCAGTGCGACAGTGGCGAGGAAAAACTCCCTCTTGGGAAGAAACCTCGGACAGACCCAGGCTCTTGGTAGGCGGTGTCTGATGGTGCCGGTTGGGGATGCGATGAACAGTGGCGATAATAGTCACATTAATAATGGAACAGTGACTTCAAATGGTAGTCGTAGTAGTTCATGTCATATCAGGGCGCTGCAGGGCGTTACAGGATGTAGCGTGGCCCAGCAGAGCATGGATGGACGTAGCAGGAAGCAGCAGGATTTAGCAGGACGCAGCATGACATTGCAGGGCACCGCTGAGCTCAGCAGGGAGTGCAACAGGACCACGGCGACAGCTGCAACCAGGATCTTGGTGCCAACGCTCTCCAAGGAAATATGCTGGGGGGAAAAACATAAGGACTCCGGGGAGTAAACTCCCCAGAAGCTAGGATTAATAACAAGCATTTCTGGGATGGGAAGCACACAAATGGTAATGGTAAAGTTAGAGGAGAGAGCGGCTCAGTGTGTCAAAGGAAGGAAGTCCCCCGGCAGTCTAGAACTATAACAGCGTAACTAAGAGAGACAGGTCATAAGGAGAGGTGGCCTGTTCGGGCTTGAAACTCTCCCCTGCCGGATCGGGCTGTGCTGGCCTGCCTCCCTCTACTTTTGTTATATGTTATGAATCTAACAATTATGAAGAGAAGCAAGTGGGCCAGTTAGGTGGACACTGCAACTCCTCACTCCCTAACTATAAGCTTTATCAAATAGGAGAGTTTTAAGTTCATTCTTGAATGTGGTGACAGTTTCTGCCCCCCGAACCCAGATTGGGAGCTGGTTCCATAGGAGAGGAGCCTGATAACTAAAGGCTCTGGCTCCCATTCTACTTTTAGAGACTCTAGGTACCACAAGTAACTCTGCATTCTGGGAGCGCAGTGCTCTAGTGGGACAATAATAAATCATGGTTGCAGCTGTCTTCGTGGTCCTGCTCTGCACCCTACACCACTCCTACACCATGAACTACTACAACTACTATTTCTAGTCATAGTTCCATTATCTTTATTGTAACTATATTCCACTGTTCATCGTACCCCCAACTGGCACCGTCAGACGCTGCCCACCCAGAGCATGGGTCTGTCTGAGGTTTCTCCCTAAAAGGAAGTTTTCCTCACCACTCAAGGTTTCTGCCTAAAAGGAAGTTTTTCCTTGACACTGTTGTACTAAATGCTTACCACACAGTGATGCAGCTGGACAGAATGCTCCCTATGGTGCTGTAGAAGGAGCACATTATGGGTGGGGGGTGGGCTCTCACTCTCTCTCTTCAGTTTGCGGAGGAAGTAGAGGCGCTGCTGGGATTTCTTGGCCAGTGATGCAGTATTTGTTTTCCAGGAGAGCTCATCACTGATGTGCATCCCCAGAATTTTGGTGGTGCTCAATCTTTCCACAGAAGCACTGTTGATAGTCAGTGGGGGTTTAGGAGGGTGACCTCTCCGGAAATCAATAACCACTTACTTGGTCTTGTCAACGTTCAGGAAGAGGTTGTTATCCCTGCACCACTTGGCCAGTTGGCTGACCTCCTTCCTCTAGTAAGTCTCATCATTGTTGGAGATGAGACCCACCACAGGCTACCATTCTTGACCTCAAGTCCCTGGGCCGTCCTCGAGAGGGGTCCCATCTCCATGGCCAGCTTTGAGAGGGGTTCCGCCACCATACCCCAGAAGTAATTCATCCATTTCTGTCCTCCTGTGGTAGGACAGCATTCCAACCTCCAGGCCATCCACAAGAGCCGTCCTGCTTATGTCACTGACCTCTGGGCCGCTCTCGAGTGGTCCTGTTCACATTGCTGTGCCCCAGAGGGGTCTCATCTCCATTGCAGACCTTTGGGCCAACCATCTAAAGTCCTCAGTCCATGTAGACCTCCAGAGTGGTCCTGCCTACATCGCCGACTTGAGTGGCTCTGTTGAGCTGCCCAACTTACGTAGCGGCTCCACTGGTCTGTCAAACCTCGTCCTCAAGAGCTACTTTACCCATCAGCCTGGCCCTGGGCCGGCAGCCAGAGGTTTCTGTTCCACCTCTGCCCTGAAATGGTGCCCTCCGCCAAAGGTCTCCTGCTCAGCCCCCAATCCAGCCTCTCCACCTCAGCTTGGAACTGAGATCGTCCAAATCTGCCCTTGATTGGGCAGAAAGAAGCATCACTTCCCGCATTGTGGCCTTACACAAATACCGAGACTTTAGACTGATTTAAAGCTGCATTACGGTTTTGGGGGTGGCTGTTAAAAGTCCCCAAGCAGAGGTCACATGACCACACTGAGGCAGGGAGGTTAAACCAAACTCCTGCATGGAAAGGAACCGCCTTTCCGGTGCAATCACTTACATTAATTAGAGGCTATATATACTGCCTTTCTCCCTTTGTTATTTCCTTTTGACCTGAGCCATGCCATTAAGTACGTTTTTTTTTTTTACACTTGGTCCGTTTCAGCCCTCCAAAGGAATTCAGATCTATCAGCATTTTTTGTGCATATGTCAGAGATGGGGACTCGAGTCTGAGACTCGGACTTGAGTCGCACTTAAGTCGCACAAACAGCTGACTTCAGACTTGACTCGGACTCGACCCAAAAGACTTCAGACTTGACTTGCGACTCGACCCAAAAGACTTCAGACTTGACTCGGACTCGAGCTTCGAGACTCGTCAACAACCTGTTTTCATGCAATTATAGCTTTTAAAATCTAAATGTATTCATGTTTTTCTATTTTCTTTTATTGGCGCATATACGGGGAAACGTATGACGAGCTGTATGTCCCCTGCCCTTTGCCATAATGTGCAACGTAACGCATCCGCCTATGTGCGCACACTCACATATCAAAAAATGCATTGCCGATGGCGACACCAAGTCCTCCCAGAGTTGTGCCTTTTGTCATTAGTTTTGCTTTCAATAACTTTGTAAACAGCGGCAGTAAGCCAACAGCTGCATGCAAAGTGTGTGGCACCAAGATGCCGGATCAACAACGTCAGACTTCATCAGGCATCTTAAAACGCACCTAAATAGGTCACTCACTCACACGCTAATGTGAAAGAGACGTTACATTTAGCATATATCGTAACAGGTAACAAGCTAACCATCGCAAAGTCTTGTGCTAATGCTGGGAACAGGCAAATAGTATCTTATAGTTAGTAGTCGCTGAGGCTAAGAAATCCATGGCGCACAGGAGGCAGGACGCACGGATCCATCTCCCCAGGAACAACGCTGTGTCGGGTGGGCAAACTCATGTGATGCGTAATTGATCCCGTGGATGATTTGTAGGCTATTAAGTGAACAAGGTGTAGCCGGTCCACCAAACACTGTCGTGACTGTCTTAATTCTGCACATATTTATGTTACTGTATTTACTATTTCATTATTTCATCCATGCGTGGCGCAGCGGATCCGTCCCCTGCCGTGGAGACGCTGGCCTCACTAACCTCTCCTCCTCTGAGTCGGGTCTCCCTCGCGCTGGACTCAGTTTCATTGAGCGTACTAACTCTTAGAAAATAAATGGCATTACATCAGTGAGTTCAAACTGCTTATTGTGCGTAATTTGGACTGACTCTGAGATGCATGTTGTCCTGTAACTGGTGTGGCGCTGCCACTTTTCTCTTGATTTCCACTTCGACATTAGACATTTTTTTTTTATGAAAGAGACGTTACATTTAGCATATATCATCACAGGTAACAAGCTAACCATCGCAAAGTGTTGTGCTAATGCTGGGTACAGGCACATTGTATCTTTATAGTTGTATCCATATGATGTGACAGAGAGGTTAATATTTCACCAGGTCCGAGGGCTAGATGTGTTAAGTAGACCCCATAAAGTTATCTATACTGTACTGTATGGATGGTAGCTACAGGACATTCTTTGAATTCATAAGATTTAACAATATAGTGTTAGGGACAGATCAGATGGCCAGAGACTTGAGACTTGACTTGGACTTGTGGCAAAAGACTTGAGACTTGACTTGGACTCAAGCTCAAAGACTTGAGACTTGACTTGGACTTGACTTGACCTTGCCCCTCAAAGACTTGAGACTTGACTTGGACTCGAGCTCAAAGACTTGAGACTTGAATTGGACTTGCAAAAAAATGACTTGTGAACATCTCTGGCATATGTGAACACATATGTGACTCAGAACCCTCTGGAACGAATTGTACTCAGACCTCCTCAGGCGGTGGTCTGAGTACAGTTCGCTTCAAGTCTGCATTACCGATCTCCTCTCAAACTGTAACTGCCACTTGGGAATTTGTCTTTTAGCAAGACAACAACCCTGTACATAAAGCTAAAGCTGCACATTAATAGCTTCAATGATAATGTGCTGGAGTGACCACGTAGGGTAAATTTTAGAATGTGTGGCTGGACTTGGAAATTTATTTTTTACCTTTTAACCTTGCCTTAGCACCATGTGGAAATTTCACTGACTGGTAAGTGCTATGAAAAGTTTAATGAATTTGAACATTTATTATATGTATCGATTTATTTGCCTCTTGTCTTTTAGGTCATTAAAATAATGCAGGTATAATTTATGGCAGACTATCCAACTTGAAACAAAGAAAATATAGTGTCTCCATACAAACAGTGGAGTCTGACAGTCTAACAGTGTAATAAAGCCTTGAAAACCTTGTGTTCATATTCATCGCATCAATCAAAGATAGACCATTGTTTGAATATTGTTGAGTTATGCCCAAAACAGGGGTGGGTGTTTATTCACTAAAGAATTCAACATTAGACTATAATTTACAGTGTCCAGATGTGCAAAGCTGATACAGATGAATTTCCATAAATTCAAAGGTGTAACTGCTGCCAAAGCTGCCTCTCCTGAATGTTGACTTGAAGGGAGTGAATATTTATGCAACCGATGTTAGTAACTCAGATCACGATAAAGAGATTTATCTTTTACTCTGACATTTTTAAATTCTAAAACAAAACTAAGACTACAGCTATTCTAATGGCTCTGTGAGACTGTACTTGGTCCCAGTGATGTTTTCAGCTAAATGCTGAAGTCAGCATGCTAACATGCTCATATTGTGTTATGCTCAAAATGCTAACATGCTCATGTTTAAAAGGTATGTTTACCATGTTTATGTCTGTTAAGAGTCTTAGCATGCTTATGTTTGCTAGCACGAAAAACAGAAAAGCTCAGTCTAATGGAATGCCATTAGTTGTGCAGGTTTTTGGTCGGAAACCAAAGTAGCCTATTGGACACATTTAAGTTTTGACCTGATAATAGTGCTTGAGGAAAAGTTAGGGAATCACCAAACATATTACATGTCATCAGGGGAACATGAATGACTTTGCCTGATGTCACGGGAATCTATGGTTTTTAAGCAGTTAAAAAAAAAGGTTGGCAACTTTTGTTTAGTTTTGACAGCTAGCACCGGTAATGCGCCAATAAGCTGGATGCCAACCGCCGTAAAACAAATAGAAGAAGAGCAGCCAGCACCTAAGCGCTGTCCAATGTGCAATGGAATCATTGATGCATTTTGTGACTTTTTCTTTCCCCCTGACCCGCCAGAACAGCACTGCATAATGTGAGCCACCGAGTTATAGCCACCATCTGAGCGAGGCAAAGGTCCTGAAAGATACATACCTGTCTTCTTTTATTTGCTTTCTGTGTTCTTCATTTATGAACATAATGACATTGGTATGCATTGTACTTTTATTTTGGTTAATGGGTTATCAGATACATCCTGAACATTGCCATTCTCTGCAAACGACCTCTGAGCAGGAAAAGGTCCTGAAAGATACATTACGTGTTTTCTTTCATGTTTTTTCTTCATCAATAGAGCTCAACAGTATGGTTCCGGAAGTAAAAATCCCATTAATTTTCTCCATGAGGATTGATTGATTATCAGGCATAATGTCTAAACCATCAAAGGTAGACTTACCACGACCTACGAGATTGAGAAATGATGGTTTATGCCCCTGTAGAAGCCAGAAGTCTGCATGCTATCAACTTTATGTTAAGAAAAACATGTTTTATTCGCAATGTCATGAAGAAGTACTACACTACCCACAATCCTAAGTGTGACAGTTCGCTGTTACAATGGAAGTGTTTACCACACCTGTGAACCTGCGAATGGAATATAGAAAGCTGCTAACACTTTGTCTATAACAGTTTATGGTTACAGTCTTATACCTTTGCATTTCAATTTTTACCATCCATTCATCAATATAATGCATTATCGAAAAGTCGCTCAAACGATTGGAGATGTTCGGATTTGCTAGCCGGGCAAGATCTCTGGAGCTGGCCTGCTAAACCCTGGATGTTGACCAGATGGCCAGTTTCCAGGTTTGTTCTGGGGACAACAAAAACTTTGTTAATTTAGCAGTGGCACTGATGTCTCTGTAATGTTTTAAACATTAGATACAATTTTCTTTGGTCGAAACATGTTATAAGAGTTGAAAGCTACAGTTTGTTGCTGCTCTAACGTGGTTGAAAGTTCAGAAAAAGACAGTTAAGTGGACCACTGAGTTGTGATTAATTTATCAGGTGTTGTATTGTACAGTACAGTTGTGTTATTGTAATAGACAGAGGCTGGCTGAGCCGGTGGTGTCAGCAGCACCAATGCTGTTATCCCAATAGCAAATTATAGCGTACTGCTTCCCGCTCTTTGTACTGCTTTGTCCCATTCAACTTGCCAAATTTAAAGGGTTAGGGTATGCGACTTTGGATTTTGTGTACCCTATTGAGAAAGGCCTATTATGGTCTGTCAATGCCTCAGATAAACTCTATATATCATATCCTAAGGAGGCTGTACAGCAGAGGATTGGCCATCTGTCTTTCACCTCATAGACATCAAGACAAACACCTCAGTTTGAACTCTTCATATCTGACCAGGCTCAACTGATTCTCAGAGGATGTTTGCCAGATCAGGTAGCGGATCTGTAGTTCGAATGAGACATAATGGACACAATTCCGCTTCCAACATATAGAGGGACAGAAGAGGAAAAGTGCTTTGGTGTTGCTTTAAGGAAAGATGCTGACATTGAAATACTATCTTTTCTGACAACAATGCTAATGCCAGTATTTTCTTTTGAAATTTCCGTTCCGTGATGGAATTTCTGTTTGTATTTTGGCCTGTGTGTTGTTATCAACTGCCCAGTTTGACAGCCAGGCCGGGTTGCCAGATATATCTGTAAAAACTTAAACCTATTGCGCTACAGCTGTAATGTTAGTACAGCCATGAAAGCAGCAAACACACAAACGGGATCAACGGAGATAGATTCTACCTGACCGGTATGTTTCTAACGTGTCTGCATGACCAGACACGTAACAAACACCCGGGTAAATATTGGAGATGTATTTGAAAGATGGAGACAGCTTAAAGCCCAAAAGGACACAAAGTTGGCAAATTTCCTCCTGAACAGGTAAGCTTTTGGCTTCAGGATACCGTAATTCTAAGCCAGGAAGTGTGTCTGTCAGTCGGGTGGAGAGGATGGCGAGGTTGTGGTGTTTTTAGCGGTTCCTACCGTAATTCTAAGCCAAAAACGTTTGTCTGTCAGTTGGGAACAGAGCTCTGCATGAGCACAGGCTTTTATGACTGTCAATATAGCCAGCATTTAATGTTAGCTATTCCGCTGTGCTGTAAAGTAATGTCTGGCTATGTGAGACAGGCGTCTAGCAATATTGTTGTGGATGCTGCGGTCTCAGCCTGGCAACCTCCGTGAACTTAGAGTCTGGGGAGGAGGGGGCAGGAGAGACGATACTCTCCAGTGTTTAGAATTTGTACTGCAGTAACTATTTTAAACACTAGCTGTCAGTATTACATATTGCACCTTTAACACTTTAATCTCATAGTGAGAACTCAGGTTACCTCAGAACTCAGAGAGTCTGGTATTGTGACACTATCTGTGATCTGAACAGTGAATAGGCCTGCACTGTCCAAGTCTGAATGACAGGCCACTGGATCACATGCACTCCTTCTGTGTCCCGGTCACCTTCAGCCTATGGATCAGACTGTCAGCCAGCAGGGGCATCTGGGTTCCTCTGCCCTCGAAGGAGTCCTCTTCATGCTTATATTTGTTAGCTGGCTCATGTTACTGGCCATACTTCTTGAAGGAATCACTTCTGTTTAAGGGAATGGAAGAGTTGACTGCTGTGCTCGAAGCATAGAGAAATGACTGCATGCATGCATGCTTTAAAAATATCAATACCTGTCCATGTTTTAAGTATACCAATGAATTAAATGTTTGTCAGGACTATTCATTCATTAAAGATTGATCATCAAAAATAGCTGAAATTAAATGGTATACAATATTTTTTTTAAACCACAGTAAAGATGTCCTTGTAAAAGACTTTTTTGTTGCAATGTGCGTCTATTTTCTGACTGAATCTTACTGCTGCATGGCCATCTATTGAAGACATCTATGTTGCTTCTCTGTCTGATTGGAGTGCTACATTTCTACCTCATCTACAATTGTACATAATAAACAAAAAAATGTGACTGACAGTTCACGCTGCCATTTTTTAGAACTCTACACTGATATTGAGTTGGGAATACTGCTAGTCTGCACTTTTTCTCTTAACTTCTGTGTCAGTGAGAACAAGTGAAGCATTTCTACAGCGCCCCCAGTGAACATGTCCTGGCCATAAAATCAATGCTAGAACAGCGATAGAGGGAGCGACTGAGCTCAGCGACTGCATAATGTTTGTCTGTTTATCAGACCTCTTCAGGCTTTCTGTTATAAACTGTGAGGGATTTCTGGAGTAGGATAAGCGATGAAATGGAATACATTACAGAATACAGCTGTTTTCTTTTGAATTATAGCTTGAAACTTGGTTTGATCTTGGTGTCAGTGAACCTGTCAAACTGTCTGAATGATGCAGAAACTCAATGAGGTCAATCAGTAACGCTGCAGTTGTGGTTTGACAACTCAGACTGAATCGTCAAATAATTTTTTTTTCCAGTAGAACATTTTAACTCTTGCGTCTGTTTCCAGGCGCTAATTGGTCGCAAAGACGGACGTAACCGATGCGGGCTATTTACAAACAGGGCGCACTTGGGTAAAATCGCAGATTGTCTGCCACATGAGCGAGAAGAGACAAGTTGCGCTTTCAATATGCGTTCGTGGGAGGGTCGTGGGGAAAGTGGGAGTTCCACCCGAAAAGGTGGGAGGATAAGCGCAAAGTGCACCTAATTATATATTCTGTGGTATTTACAAAGACTGTCAGTAAGAGCGCGCCTCTATTCTGCGGGGGAAATTCTCCGCCTCTTAAAAACAGGTCTAAACCAGCCGCAATCGAGTTTCCTCGTAGACCTTTATGCCGCTGGTGAAATGGCAACAGTAATTTGAGCAAGACGAAGACATAGGCGAGGCTGAAAATATGTTTAACACAAGAATCACACTTTGTCAGTGAACACAACATCATTTAGCGTTACAGATCAAGCAGCCATGCAATATTAGAGTTACTGGAAGAAATCAAAGATGAAATTGAATCTCCCACTCAGCGTTCACATCCCATTCCAGCAGTTGTTAAACTCCTCGCTACATTACAGATATTGGCATCAGGATCATTTCAAACAGTCATAGCATCAGCAGTGGGAATATCGCAGTCTGCACTCAGCCGTATCATAGCACCAGTACCGCTTTGCTACAGCGCAATTTACGGTATAGTGGGCGGAGAAAGACGCTGATTGCCTGATGGGTGTCAGGGTTGATAAATACTACGCAAAATGTGGAAGCATAGCGTGCGCTATTACCGAACTCGCATAAACAGACGCAGCGCAAACTGCGCTAGTGTTAGTAAATCAGGCCCTGAATGTTTTGGCAACCTTCCTCTGACTGAACCTGTAATCATTTGTGAACAGCAAAATTAATTTCAGTGAAACTTATTTTAGACTCAAGTCATAATGTCTGAATGATTCACTTACCTTATGTGTATTGCTGTACATCAAATGTAACTTGAAGTTAGGGCCCAACTAGTCTATATCCATGAACCACAAAAAAAAGGCAGCATGAATGGAACCACAAACAGCGAGTTAAAAAAACAAAGCAGCAGAAAAGAGAGAGAATTTGCATGGGAGAAAATTGTTGCTAGAGTAAATGTGTTACTTCTAATATAGTGTATTAATATCATATTTAATCATATGTATAGCCTAGTATTACTGGTGAAATGGTATTGAACCTATAATCTATTTAATTTAGGTGCAATTACTGCGGACGAAAAAGTTGGCCTACTAATCCCATTCTGAGGCTGCAGCACCATCATTAACAGAATTATAATTCATAATCTTGTATTTCAAAGGGTTTACATCATGGGTCTCAAACTAGCGGCCCGGGGGCCAATTGAGGCCCGCGGGATGATATTTTGTGGCCCCCCTACTTGACTTGTTTAGTGTCAGTGCGGCCCGCGCGTTGTTCTGAAATGCACCTTTTTGCTGAGTCGTTGCGTGTGCCACACTTGCCACGCTTTTATTTTTTTATCACTTACGGGCTACCATAGCTAGTCTTGGGACAGCTTCCTGCGGCATTTGTTGTCAACTGTTGTCAAGCTAGCCAACCGCGAAGTACCTGGGGTAGTATCAACCAGAGGTGTATAGTCCAGGTGCCAGAAAGTAAAAATCCTGCCATGTTTTTGGATCTGCCTCTACATCTAGAACAGGTGTTTTCACTAACGAGCTCATCTACCTGGTAGAGGAGCTGGTTTAGTGATGGTTGGGACAGCTGCTGGACAGGATTTCTACTTTCTGGCACCTGGACTATACACCTCTGGTATCAACGTTAGTCACTTGGTTGAAAAGTGTTCCGGAGTGACAGAAAATATATGCCATCACCCAGTCCCAGTCATGTCTCTCTCAAAACGTGCCCTGAAGAGTAACCCCACAGTCACATTAGCTACAAAAGAGAGCGACATGCACTCGCTTGATGGGTGCTCCTGGGCGTGCCTAGCCTACTCCTGGTTGCTTGGCAACAGTAAACAGAAATTCTCCGGTGCTACATTCAAGCACGCCTTAAAAGTTACTTCAGAGGTATTGAAGAACGATGTTTTTGGATTTAAAAGTATTTATTTCTCAATAAAAGTAACAAAATATATGAGATAAAATGCCAAACTTATCAGATATATACAGAAATACGATGTCCTGAAGCGTTTTCCGCCATCTTGAATTATTTTCTTCGACTCGAGCCACTGACATACGTCACGCTGCCCTCACGCTCCGATTGGCAGTTGCTTTGTCGCATCGCTCATCATTTGCATGTAGCTAATGTGACTGTGGGGTAAGGTTGGCGACGAGCTCAGGCAATTTCAGTGAAAGTGGGAGACAGAGAAAGTTGAGGTGTATAAGGAATATAATATCAGACGTCATTACTCAACTAGACATGCTGAGGAGTATACAAAATGCAGGGAGATGAGAGAAAGAACCGGGTCGCCAATCTTAAAAAATGTCTATTGAGCCAAGTTTTTAAGAACTTTTGTTGAATACTTGATGCGGCCCAGCCTGACCCACACTCTACCTTGAGCGGCCCCCAGGTAAATTGAGTTTGAGACCCCTGGTTTACATCATTCACCTGCAATCTTGTGGAACTCTTTTTTAATGGCTCTTACTGGTTTGTGTCCAGGGAACACTACAAAAACGTTTAAGACACGTTTCAGAGCGCGTCACACTCTACTGACGGCGCTTCACTATACAGTGGCTTCACTATACAGTGGCTTCACTAAAATGCCCCCGCATCACCAATGTTGCCGTTTGCAAAAAAAAGTAAAGCGACACAAATAATCTGCTGGGATGTAAGAGCATAAGATGGGTGATATGAGGATGGATACGGTTATGTAGGCTGCATAACTGATATAATGGGATGAAAAACGATACTCTCAAAAAGGAAGTTATCTGAAAATTTAAATGTCGGGGTTTCAATATCATCTCCCGACATATAACACCCTGTGAAGTAAAGCAGCTTCTTCATCAACGGGATTGTCAACAAAAGGAAATGCCATGTTTTTAGAAGCATTTGCGCGGAACTCAGACACTGCAAATTGTCACCAATGAAAATGGAACTCCCTGCTGAGGTCAATGATACCTCACACAAGACTCTACGTCATACCGTTCATAAGCCACGAAAGGGGGTGTGGCCAAAGCAGAGGGGTCGGTGCAAACCTTTAAAAATAAAAAAGAAAGTCTCTGGGCGCTATGACCAATAGTCAATTTTGGCCGATAAATGTCCTCAGGCCTGGACCCTTGTCAATCGTGAGAAATTTCGGCCAAATTGGACAATGTACACTAAAGTTACAACAACTTCTTCGTTCATCAAAAAATGCTCAAAATGGCCGCCACACCACACCCACACTGTTGGATGAAAAGTTTATGGTGCGTTCTTTTTGTCCACCGAAGTCGTTTTACGAGTTGTTTTCCGGAGTTACGACCCGGAAGTTGCAAAAAGAACGCCCCCGAGGTAGTATTTACGACTCATCAAGTCGTCTGAACTCAGAGGACCCCGAGCTCACTTTCAAAGATGGCTACGTTGTGCATCACACGTAGTAAACATTGTGGTTATCTACAATTTTAAGCACTTTTGTCTTTGTTGTAACCAAATGAAGAAGTCGTACACATAGCGCTGTATACTGCTACCTATAGGCATGTCGCTACAGTCTTATTAGGAGTTAAATACCGCCTGATTAGTTATTTTGTAGCTTGTGCAGCTGAAATTGGCTGGAGACGCTCGGTTGCTATATGACAACAATGGCTTTAAGCCGAGTCTTGAGCAGAAAGCAGAGCTGTAGCCTAACGTTAACGTTAATCAAAACGTAATTTTCATGTATCAAACTGTGAAATATATGTGTGTAATATGTCAATAACTGGGTGAATAGAATCCTAAATGTTACTAAAAATGTTACAAAAATCCATCTTTTCTCCGACTCGTAGTGTTGTGTGACAAAAAGAACGCAACAACCCGCGGTTATTCGTTTTTCGACACGGATGTGACGTCACGCTCGAGCTACTAGTCGCGATTACAAGACAAAAAGAACGCACCATTAGTTTAGTAATACAGCTTCTTCATCAATGGGATCGTTGACAAAAGGAAACGCCACGTTTTTAGAAATAAACGTTTTATAGTCTGCCTAACATGGTTAATAAACCAACCCTGTTTTTTTTTACTCATGCTGTGACGACCTCTCCCAGTCTGCCTGCCTGTCATGTTTTTCTCCTTTGTCTGCAGGTACTGGGAGTGGGCGGGTAGGTGGAGCTGGGAGGGTCGTCTGTACCTGGCCATCTGGGCGTGGCTTACAGAAGGCATGAAAGACTGCTCTCCTGGGAGTCTCTCTCTCTCTCTCTCTCTCTCTCTCTCTCTCTCAGCTGGTCTTCCTGCAATCATCCACCATTTTGTTCTTTGTTTGGTTTGTTACACCTTACAACACACATCACACCATTCATTCACTCATCCACACATGGCACACACGACTGATGTCTACTACATTTACACACCCCACTATTGCATTTATGTTTAGTTAATTTGTGTTATTAGTATATTTAGTTAAATAAACTACCTTTTTGTTAATCTATCTGTGTGTGACCTCCCTTTTGTTGCTGGCCTTGAGCCAAACAGTAACAACTGGGGGCTCGTCTGGGATCTTTAGTACTGGGGAATTGGTAAAAGAAAAAAAAAAATTGGGAGCGTTTCACACAGATTTGTTTACTCGCTCTGGTAATTGTTGACATGTTTTCCTGTACTGCTAGGCAGAGTTGAGGGCTGGTAAGTCTTTTGGAACCTTTTATTCCTGACAGGCATAAGCAATGAGGGGCACCTATTGTCCCCATTGACTTTTAGTTTGTTATTTTTGTGCAGCAGGTGGTTAGAACAGTTCTAGGAGCTGCTCGGGTGCACTCCATGGCTGTCTAGGTGATTTTCAGCATGCAGAGAGTTAACTGGGTTACTGGGCTTGTGCTTAATTTATCCCGCCGCTAGCCTGCGTGAAGACTAGGGTTGAGTGAGAGAGGTAGTATTGGTTAGGCAGTTAGCCAGAGGAATGGGGTTCCAATATTAAAGCAGCCAGTCATCTTTGTCTGGTGGGGAGCATTTGTTTTGGTGGTGCTGGTGCCTGCCTGTAGAGTGTTTTTACAGTGTTTGTTGCTGGGAGAAATGGCTTCAATTGAGGAATTTGTTCAGTTTCCAAGTGAAGAGGTGCTAAATTCTTACAAAAAAGAACAGCTATTTAGAGTAGCTGACCATTATAGTGTAGATCTCTCCAAGAAATTAAACAAAGATGAGTTGTTGGACACTTTAAAGGCCAACTTAGTGGAGCAGGGTGTTTTGCCTGTTCTAGTGAAGTCTGCTAGTGTGCCTTTGGTAGTGACTGGTTTATCTGATGTAGATGGGGAAGGTAAAGTGTCTAACATGGCTCCTGTTCTGGCTGGTTTTGGGACTGGATTGTCATTTGAGGAGCAGAAACCGCTACTCTTGCTACAATTGGAGTTAGAAAAGGCACGACTAGATGTTCGTCTTCGGGAAGCTGAACTAGACCATGATCAGGCAAGGCAACAGGTAGAATTGGAACATTATAGGTTGGACCTTATAAGTAAGGGAAAGCCACAGAGGGCTGAGGCTTCAGTATGGCTTGTTCCTCATACCCCATCATTTGATGTTTCAGTAAATTTGCGGTTAGTTCCAAAATTTAATGAAAGGGATCCGGACATTTTCTTTGGGTTGTTTGAACGTTTAGCAGTGGCCCGAAGTATTAAGCATGACGCAATACGCTGCAATGTAATGTAAATGGGCAATTGAGAATCTTTTATTTAGAATCAAATGTATAAGGCAACAATGACTGTCAGGAGATATGATGTGTATGTCTGCAAGTTTCAGCTAGATATATAAACCTTTTTCTCAATATAGCAAGACTTAGAAATTAATATAATGACTTATACTAAGAAAAACTAAATTATTTCTAAAAATCCTATCCGAGTGACACTGATAGCACTCTACTGCTTCAGTGTGTGCTCACTGGCAAAGCCCAGGAGGCATTCTCAGCCATGAGTGTTGCTGACAGTGGTAGCTGCTGTACTTAGGGCCTATGAATTGGTGCCAGAAGCATATTGTCAGCGGTTCAGGTCAGACAAAAAAGAGAAGCGGTCTCACACTGAATTTGTTTGTGATTTAGCCACTCATTTTAATAGATGGTGTGCTGCATCTCAGGTAAAAACCTTGGAGGATTTGCAGGAACTTATTTAGCTTGAACAGTTTAAAAATACTCTGCCTGACCGTGTGGTAACTTACATAAATGAACAGAAAGTAAGTAAGGTTACTGATGCTGCTAAATTGACAGATGGGTTTGTCTTGACCCATAAAGTTTTTTTTGGCGAGAACCGTGGTCGTGGAAATGCTGCCCACTCTAACAGGAGTTTGTCAGAAGCAGACAGGGGTTTCCAGGGAAAGCTGGACCCACATGGTGTCTGTAATTACTGTTTGGGTGAGGGTCACTGGAGAAATGAGTGCCCGGTGTTGAAGAAAAAGTTGAAGCCTGTGTATTCGCCAGCAAAGTCATCTGCTGCTGCTGCATCTTTGCGTGCAGAGCGAAGTTGTGTCATTGCTGCTGTGCGGGAGCACACAAAACCTTTATTAGAGTCGGGGACTGAGGTTCCTGTAAAGGAGCAACAGTGGACCATTTCCTCAGTTAGTGAGGAGATTGATCCCGGTTATGCTGCATTTGTAGCTTATGGTTATGTTTCACTGGTTGGGAGTGACAGGAAAGTTCCTGTAAAGATATTGTGAGATTCAGGGGCGCTTGACTCATTTATTGTGGACTCTGTGCTACCTTTCTCCTCTGGGACAGAAACCGGTTCCAGTATTGCTGTTCGGGGGATGGGGTTGACTGTTTTTTTCTGCCCCACAGCATAAAGTGACACTCTTCTTGGATCTGGTGCAAGGTGAAGTGACCATGGGGGTGCGGCCTTCTTTGCCTATGGGGGGGGGAGTACACATCATTCTGGGAAATGACCTGGCAGGAAATCGTATGTGGCCTGTTTCATCGGTTCCGGAGGATACTCCAACTCACCAGGTAGAAGGTTCTGAGTCACCCGAAAACATTTCTGTGGTGCTTTCAAATTGTGCTGTGACGCGGGCTATGAGTCGGGCCAGTGTTGGTTCCTGTCTTGATAGCTCAGTTAGGAGAAGAGAGTCTGTATTTCCTGTGCCTGCTTTTCCCTTGCCTATGTCTTGCAGTGATCTGGTAAAAGAGGAAAGAGATGATCCAACCCTTCAGGCTCTGTACAGCAAAGTTCTTGCGGACGATGAGGTGGAGAGTGCGGGCTGTGGTTATTTTCTCCAAGATGGCCTGTTGGTGAGAAAGTGGGTTCCCCGGGGGGACTGTTTTGTGGGGATGAAGTTGTGCAAATTGTTCTGCCCTCTACGTTAAGACTTACTGTACTTCAGGTGGCTCATGATGGCATGGCAGGTCATTTAGGTGTAAGGAAAACCTATGATCGAGTTTTATGTCATTTTTACTGGCAAACTGCTAAAATGCGTTGGATACAGACTGAATGAATGAGGAAATGAGAGAGCGCTGTGTCAGAGGGAGGAGACTGAGAGAAACTCAAGGTTTATTGAAGAAAACCTGCTCCCGACCAGGTTAGGTTGACAGGCTCAGTTACCATAGTAACTGACTCGGAGGTGAAGTTCCCTCTCTTTCTGAAACAGAAAACCCAGTTACCCTCTGCTCAGGGTTAACAAACTCAGAGTTTTCACTAAACCTGCTTTCTGAATTTGCTGTATATGACAAAAAATGTTGTAGCCTAAAAAACGCGTGACATCGCTTAGAGCACCTTTTAAAGGTCCCATGGCAAGAAAATGTCACTTTATGAGATTATTTTACATTAATGAGTTCCCCCAGCCTGCCTATGGTCCCCCAGTGGCTAGAAATGGCGATAGGTGTAAACCGAACCCTGCGTATCCTGCTCTGCCTTTGAGAAAATGAAAGCTCAGATGGGCCGTTCTGGAATCTTCTCCTTATGAGGTCATAAGGAGCAAGGTTACCTCCCCTTTCTCTGCTTTGCCTGCCCAGAGAATTTGGCCCGCCCATGAGAGAGAGAGAGAGAGAGAGAGAGACATCATGGCTTTCAAATGAGCAAAGTGGCAGCTGGTCAATTGGGGTTTACTGTTGTTAGACGTATCTTGTGTGTCTATGCGACTTACGTGTGTTTGGCCTTTTTGTTATGACCTATGCCAAAGCACCTAAATAAAATGTTCAAAAAACCAGAGGTGGAAAAAGTACTAAAATATTGTACTCAAGTAAAAGTACAAATACTTTGATTAAACATTACTCAAGTACAAGTAAAAATACCTATCTGAAAAATTACTCAAGTAAAAGTAATAAGTAACTCATTTAAAATGTACTTTAAGTAAAAGTTACTTAGTTACATTTTTTTTTTTTAAACTGTAAAACGGGCGGCGATCTCTCCCATGTAGAGAAAATAGGACAAGGGGTCATAAATCTAAAACTATTTTTGTTTTTAATTAAAGACAAATCTATACAAGGGTATAAACATCTATACAAATGTATACACATGTAATAACAACATAACCCATGTCACACGTTATTTAAGACCCTTCGCAAGATATAATGTGCAATTTTAGTTCGGACCATCCCATAAAATGTTTTCAAACAATCAATTGAAAGTAAAAGTAACATACATTGTTAGTTCTGAGGGCCATCCTTCTTTTCTTCACAAACAAACAACAGTTATAATGCAAATCAAGGCCAAATCACGTGTTTTTCGCCATAAATGGGTTAGACCCATAGACTGTTAATTACAGTATCTCACAAAAGTGAGTACACCTCTCACATTTTAGTAAATATTTAATTATATCTTTTAATGGGACAACACTGAAGAAATTACACTTTGCTACAATAAAGTATTAAGAGTACAGCTTGTATAACAGTGTAAATGTGCTGTCCCCTCAAAATAACTCAACACACAGCCATTAATGTCTAAACTGCTGGCAACTAAAGTCAGTACACCCCTATGTTAAATTCCCATAGAGGCAGGAAGATGTTTATTTTGAGGGTCTTTTAAAGTTTAGCCGAATTAGCTGTTAGCTAAACTAACGTTAGCTTAACTGTGGAGGCTAATGGCAGACCGCTACAATCAGCTAGCGGTTAGCCAAATTAACCGTTAGCTAAACTAACGTTAGCTTCCCGGTGGAGGCTAACGGCAGACTGCTATAATCACCTAGCGGTCCGCCGAATTAGCTATTAGCTAAACTAACGTTAGCTAGCGTGGGAACAGATTGGGTAGTGTCGTAAATCCTCGTACCACAGCGCATGCGTGAACATCTTGCGCATGCGCAGAACGGATTGTGCCGGTGGAACGGATCGGGTAATGACAGCAGGTCGTAAAACGGTATTATCATCTGCGCATACGTCATGGCATACATATCATATTGCACATGCGCAGAACGGATCGTGCCGGTGGAACGGATCGGGTACTGACAGTCCGACATCCATGGGTCCGACGGTGCAGTTCTTCTTCTACTACTTTTTAATTGCGACTTACAACCAGAGAAGAAGAAGCTGCATACGTTCGCGCAAAATAAAGAACGGAGTGTCTATTTGCACCCCCGGTACGAATAGGCTCGGCCACACAGCTGAGCTATTTACACCCTGTGACGTAACAACAAAAAAACGTTGCTCGCGTGCACCGAAATCATGGCGGACGTTCATCTTCCATGACCGCAGAAACTGGCATATTAGGGAAGTTTTGTCTCTAAAGTTTATAACAATTGAATTTCTAGCGGAAAATGGATACTACAGTTGCGCTTTCTGTCTTCAGTGAAAGCATACAACCGTTAGTTTGTTAGTTAGTACCTATTTTTTTGTATACAGTATGGTTACCTAGCAACCGAGGCTTGAAGAAACCAAGTGATAAAAAGTTGTTCAATTTCCTGAAAGAACTAGGTGAGTGGTTAGTGCGCTTGCCTTTGGTATGGGAGTTTGGAGTTTGATTCCTCTGTGTGGTGATCTTATTTTTAAAAATTTGGATTGGATAATTTGCATGCAATTGCGCAAGTCAGAACCCGCGAACGCGTATTTCTTTTTTTTTTTTTTTTTGCAGGGTGGTAGGGGAAGACTCATGAATATGCCTGCTCTGGTTGGGTTGGTTAGGTTTAGGCAAGAGGAGTGGGATGGTTATGGTTAGGGTAAGAATGTCAGGGCGATAATATTCCAAAAAGGTGTAATACATGAGTAGTATGGATAACTGTGTGTAAATATATGCCAAGGTACTGTAAATGCACAGGGGTGCAAATAGCATACATTGATATTTGTACCAGGGGTGCAAATAGCATACACTTCTAATTGCACCAGGGTACAAATAGCATACTGCTAATTGTACCAGGGGTGCAAATAGCATACACTTCTAATTGTACCAGGGGTGCAAATAGCATACACTTCTAATTGTACCAGGGGTGCAAATAGCCTCACCCAATAAAGAATGCTGCTGCATTCAGGGTGCATTACAGTCTATGGTCTGGTGTAGTCATTCAGGGCTCGATGTTTTTTCTTCCTTTCGTCTTTTTTTTTTTTTTTACTCAGTAACGGATGGGATTTATAATGTAGCAAAATAGAATCCTTCACTCCAAATGTAATCAAGTACATTTTAAAATACCGATTTTAAAAACTACTTAAAAAATACAAAATACACAAAAAACTGCTCAATACAGTAACGTGAGTAAATGTATTTCGTTACTTTCCACCTCTGCAAAAAACATATAAGAACCAGCCTGGTCTCACAGAATTCCGTGAAATGATCACGAACTGTTAACAGCACATTGCGTGGTGGTGACACGGAATGTGTGAAAATTCCGTGTGGCCACCACGGAAAACAATGCCAAAGTAAAGTCAAAAAGAAGATGACGTAGCATTAAGAGCAACAACGGTAGCGAGTAGTATGAAAGCCCGAAAATCCACGTAGGGAGGTTGGTTGGGGTGGTGGATGGGTCAAACAGCACGATCTGATATCACCAAGTAATTAACAGTCCAGGATCAATGACAAAGTTGTTTGCCCTGGATTAACATTATAACCAACCAATCAGTGGCACGTTTTGATTGTGATGTCATTAATAGTGCGACGTGATGGCAAATTCAAAAAATAAAAAACACGTCTGCCAGTTTCACTATCGTAACGGACGTAACATCCTGGACTGTTGTTTATTGTTTGTCCTGGACAATCACAGTCAGTTATTCTGTGCTGTCATTAAATGTTGATCCTGGACCACTACAACATCACATACATCCTGGACTCTTGTTTATTATTTGTCCTGGGCAATCACAGTCAGTCATTCTGTGCTGTCATTAAGTGTAGATCCAGGACCACCACAGAGTGACATTTATCCTGGACTGTTGTCAGGTGGTAGTCCAGGACAATCACAGCATTACAGCCCCAGAGTAATTATGTTATTAAATCATAACTCCGGCATTATGCGATCTATAGCCCTGTTGTTCAAGGTCACCTAAGGCTAATCAGGGCACTTGGCTTACGTTTTGGTTTTGTTTCAAATGCCCAGTTAGGTTAACTTTAGCTGCTGAGTTATTTATTAACTCTATAATGGAAAGTATTGTGAGTAAAGTCTGTGGAGGTAAAACCATGTGCTCTTTTCTTTCAGAAATGGAGGATATTATTTAAAAAGCGGTCATCAATGAAGAAAAAAGATTGTGGATCCAAGAAAGCCAAACTTGATGTTTTTGTGATGCCACGTCACCAGAAAGAGGTTCACAGTGTTCTAATGGAAAAACTGCAAAACCTGGACTCTATTTTAAACTGCTGCTGCATTTTACCTTAGACCTCAATTGCTGTCTTCCAGGGACACCATGCACCCTTTTGAGTACATGACAATAAAGTACTTGAACTTGATTAGACAGTCTTCTTGTGTGTATTCATTTGCCCATACATAAAAATGGATGAAATGATAAAAAAAAACTCAGAATGTTTATTAAATGTTTTTATTTATAAACTAAAACTGTAATTGGTCCAATTTCCCAATTAGGTTGGAAGTGTCCACAATCCACATCAAACTGTTGTTCTCCAACATCTTCAACGGAGTTTGTCTGTGGAAAAAACACAGCAAAATTAGTTGGAACCTCATCTGAAATTTACAAGTCCTCGAATAGAGTCTTGAGGGAGGAAAATTGTGTGAGGTCCGCACGTTCCCACAAGGTAATTAATAATAAAAAGTAAAAGGATATCTTTAAGGATATACTTTAAAATGCACTAATGGTAATGGCACTTTTCATTACATAACCTTTCACACTTACCAGACATCCTTGGAGGTTTCCCACAGTTTTCTGAAACATGGATTTGAGTGATTAAAATAAGGTGTGGACAAGATAAGGATGAATGTCACTCTGTCGGTCCAGGATGTACGTGATGCTGTAGTGGTCCTGGATCAACACTTAATCACTTGCAGCTAATTGTAGAATTGCACATATAAGTTGCTAATGCTATCAACTTTGATTAAAACACACATTGCTAAGGTGTTTTGTCTGTAATGTTAGTTATGCAAAAAACGTCTACAGACTCACAAAGGCTTAGCATGAACATTTTAGTAGTAAGCTACCTTTAGGCTAGTTCATACCACCACAAGTCTGCTAGCACACTAGCTGGTCATGCTAGGTAGCCTGTTTTTCATAGGATTAAAGTGGTTAGCCTAATAACAGACATTCCATCTTGTTAAGAGATAGAACTGGACAGTGATATTTTATTTCTTATCAATATCACACTTGGTAGCTCAGCCCTTTCCAATTTAATAACTGCTAGCACACTAGCTGATCATGCTAGGTAGCCTGTTTTCCATAGGATTAAAATGTTTAGCCTAATGACAAACATTCCATCTTGTTAAGAGATAGAAACAGTGATATTTTATTTCTTATCAATATCACACTTGGTAGCTCAGCCCTTTCCAATTGAATTACTGCTAGCACACTAGCCGGTCATGCTAGTTATCTGTATTAGCTTGTTTAGTCTACACGTTAGCTCTTTAGGCTAGCTAGTTCATACCACCACAAGTCTGCTAGCACATTAGCTGGTCATGCTAGGTAGCGTGTTTTCCATAGGATTAAAGTGGTTAGCTTAATGACAGACACTCCATCTTGTTAAGAGATAGAACTGGACAGTGAAATTTTATTTCTTATCAATATCACATTTGGTAGGTCAACCCTTTCCAATTGAATTACTGCTAGCACACTAGCTGGTCATGATAGTTATCTTATTAACTTGTTTAGCCTAGCTACACATCAACTCTATAATGTTTTTGAAGACGTTCAAACTCTTGGAAGTAGGCTAAATCTTACCTTTTAAGCACGATAGTGAAGCATCGGCGGCAGCTCTGGAACGGGCGTCCGTTACGATAGTGAAACTGGCAGACGTGTTTTCAATTTTTTTGAATTTGCCATCACGTCGCACTATTAATGACATCACAATCAAAACGTGCCACTGATTGGTTGGTTATAATGTTAATCCAGGGCAAACAACTTTGTCATTGATCCTGGACTGTTAATTACTGCGGGTCAAACAACACAGGACTTTCACCCCGGAGAGCGGGGATCATTTCCCGCGTGTCAGGTTTCCTAAACCCAACTGTCACAACTATGGGTTAAGTGTCTTGCTCAGGGACACATTGGTTGATGTATTGCAGTGGGAATTGAACCCAAATCTCCCACACCAAAGGCATGAGTCATATCCACTGCGCCGTCACCACCCACTTCTTCTTTTCCTAAACTCAACCGTCCCGTTGTTGTCCCGCATGTCATGGAAACGTAAGCCTATCCAGGACCTTTTCCTTAACTTAAGGGGCCATTTTCATTTCACGGAATTCTTCCGTGGGCCCATCAAGGAATTTTAAGGGGCTGTGTTCATTTTGTGTTCATTTCTCGGAATTGTTCTGTGGGCCCATCGCGGAATTTGATGACAGATTTTGAGTTAAGGGGCCGTTGTTCATTTCACGGAATTCTGTGAGATCAGGTTGTACATAAAACTGAACTGTGGAACCTTGATAATAAAATGCACTAGTTACATTACAGTCATTACCATCAGCTACCACAGGTGGTACTAGATCAATCACGACTACAATCTTAAAGATTTTGTGTTCAGATTGCCATAGAATGGAAGAGGACTAGGGCCACATGTGAAAACATTTGAGTTCTAAGGTTTAAAGTCAGAGTTCTGAGACAGTCAGACTGACTTTAAACTCAGAACTCAAATAAATCTTTCACGTGTGGCCCTAATGTTGAGAGGACAGTAGGGCTAAAATATGTTGGAACTTGCACACTTTATTAATCACTTCATTGTCTTTGCACTGTATCTATCACTCACTTTGTATCATCTTACACTCACTGCCAGGTCATTAACACACAGTTAGGTAGCACTGTTTATCTATTAGCAGATTAAGCTTCAATTAGGTCAAGTAAACAAGTGGTATAAAGTTTGATGTTTGTTCATCCTTTAACTTTCCTTACGTCCTTTGACTATATTTAGCTATATTTCTCAAAATCTTTGTCATCAATTGCTACTCACAGGAACTCAACTAACTGATGCTCGGTTTATCCCTGTCAGTGATTTTGCACCTCTGTGTGACAGCAATTATCTGAAGACAGTCTGTAATGTCAGTAAGCCAACTCCTGGCTTTAATCAGTCCTTTTGGATCGCAAATCGCTGTTTCACCATGATTGCACACATGGCAAGTATGCAGGTTTCTTTTTTTAGTGTGTTTTTGATTCCTTTTCTTTGCCATTTTCTGTTTTTTCATTTTTTTCTTCCCTCTATTGCCTTTGGCTGTGTTAATTTAACAGCCAAATATACTGTGCTCTTCTTTGCCTGTGAGGATATTTCTTTTCTCTGACACATCCATGCTGTGCTGATACATTTTGTTGCAGTACATTTAAGAATTTTAAGCCGGATGACCCCCTTTTTTCTTGCATCCTTTCAAACTAGACCATGTCCAATACACATTGTGCACATTGTGTACACTCATCTGGCCCAGTTGAAGCCCAAGGTACCGACAGGTGTCGGCTGTAGAAATGTGGGCTATAATCTCATCTTTTTTTTTCCAGAAACAAACCTTTAGTAACTAACACTGAAAATCAAAACACAATAGAAATAGTTTGACGTTTTTGGGTACTGTGCTTATTCGCTTTCTTGCAGAGAGTTAGATGAGAAGATCAATATCACACATGTGGGTTTTTAGCCAGCGCCAAAAGGAAAATTTACCAGTGCAAAAATGATAGGAATTGAGAATAAAAATAGCAATTCATATCCTCTCTGAATGTGTTTTAATAGCAAGTGTTCCAACCAGGTACCCAGAGATGGCAACCATGACCCTGATTTGTTTTTTTTTTGTTCTTTCAGGCTGCATCACTATAGCCTTAAAGGGATACGCCACCGTTTGTTGAAAAAGGGCTTATCACGGTCTCCTCTAGCTGTAGATAGGTGGGCCAATGCATTTTTTGTGCATGCATCGTTTTAGTCCGGTGCAACACCGGCAGCGCCGCCGCTAGTTAGCGTAGCGTAGTGAATGGAATCCTATGTTGCCACAAAGACAAAAAAACAACCTAATTACTTGCACTGAGACAAAAAATGCGTTGGCCCACCTATCTACAGCCAGGGTAGACTGTGTTCCCTAATTTATCACCAGCAGGAGGGACGTTTCCCCTTCTGTCCTAATTCATCTTTTATTCAATGTTCTCATCAATTTCATTAGGTATACAACTCTGCTGCCTATTCTACTCTGTTATATATTGTTCTTTAAAGTATATTATTTCTTTTCTTGTTTGTCAAGCGATTCTATTATGTTTACATTCTTCTCATAGTTAATATTTAATAATAAGCTATTGCACTGTTCAATCCCTGTGCTGTTCACTTTTGCACTACCACCATTGCACACACTCTACCATAGCACCTTATCATGCATCACACATATGCATCACATGGTCAGTCCATACCAGACCTTCGTAATCACTTCACACGTTAACTCTTTAAGTGTGTGTGTGTGTGTGTGTGTGTGTGTGTGTGATGGTTGTCTAAGCTACTGGATGCCTAAAATTTCCCTTGGGATGAATAACATATCTATCTATCTAAAATATCCCACCGAGCAGAGGCATCGAATGACAAGATGTTAGGTTGGAACTTTAGCATTGCATGCCTTATGTAAAGGTTTTGCTGAATCTTAATTCATTCACTTAGTTGGCATTAATGAAAGTTGAAACTAAGAAGGGAGACAGCAGGTGTGATTATTGCTGCGGTTATATGATTTTTACTGAGTATTCTTCTGCCTTGTGATCAAGAGGAGCAAATATATTGTAAAATTCCAAGGTTGTTTAGGAGGCTATGAAGCAGCTGGAAATGACACGGATCAGGAGATGGTGGGCAGTTGCTGGAGACATTTACATAATACTGTCAAATATTGTTGCATAGTGCAGACTCTCTTTTTTTTGGTATATACTGTAAGGACCTATCAGCCCCATATTATTCAATTAGATAGAAGTTTTTTTTTCTGTCTGTAGGTGTTCTTATTTTTCTCTCCTCATTTGGTTTGATTATCCGTCTGAAGGACAGGGAGACTGTCTGTGGGTCAACATTTGCATCGAGGATTCAGAACGTCTCAAAAAGAATATTTGCATCTCGACATGAAAGTTTAGACAGTAAACTTCCTTATTCTGGCCTCCAAAGTCTCTGTCATCCATCATCAAACTGACATGGGAGTGTGTGTAAATGCCCAAACTAAAGATACAAACTTAAACCGGCCTCATGTCTCCTATCTTATGAATGATAAATAAATGGATAAAGATGGTAGAGAAAAGAAACAAGACCAACTTCTCCAACATTTTGTTTTGTCTAGGAGATACAGCAAGTCAAGACACAAAATGCACAGCACTTTTTATTATTTTTATAATAAAATAGAGAAAATTTGCTCACCATGTTATTTTTAAAGAAAGTCTTTAAATACTTTAATACTTTAATAGTCAAAAATAAGATTTGAAACATGTGCCTTATTTTGCACTATTAAAGTATTTTTTCAGAGCATTAAACTGCAGACTTTACCTTCTTTGAACATTTACTCTTTTGTCCTGCACCAGCAACTACATGGATGTGCACAACATCATCTTTTTGAACTGCTTTAATTTTTAAAACAGGGATTCACACAATTATGAGTACAGTTTCTTAGTTTGTAGCACAATAAATGTTAATTTAATAAACACTTTTACAGATAGCCCTGAAGTTTTTTTTCCCTACGAAAGTGAATGAGATTGCATTCCATTTAGTTATGTTTACATGAAATACAATGATAATGTTTGAAGAATATAAGATGTATCATGTCATGCCAACAAGTGGACATATAGGCCGGTTGATAAACTCAATCTTAGTTTATTTCAAGCATTGTGCCTGAGACTGAAAGAGCACATTTATTGTAGCAAGGTGTGTTTCATTTCCTTCTGCAAAATCAATAGACCGAATCCTCGGCACATGACGCTAACACACAAAGCACTTCCGGGTAGACTAGTCTATATCCTCGACGTTTTTCACTCGGATTTCACTCATTTAGGCCGGATATCTGTTGCCTTGGGCTTTCTTTGTGTTGGAATTCTAGACTCAGGTGGATTTGTGAGGACTATGGTTAACTGCTCCTCAGATCTCTGCAGGGTAAATCCAGACAGCTAGCTAGACTATCTATCCAATCTGAGTTTTCTCTCGCATGACTAAAATAACTTTTGAACGTACACATGTTCCACCAAAACAAGTTCCTTCTCGAGGCTATTTTGCAGAGGCACCACTGCTTTTCCCAGTGCCTAGCACCACCCAAGACAATTGTAATTGGTTTAATAGAAATCCCAATAAACCCATTTTTCTCCCATCCCGGAACGCTATGTGGACTAGCCAGACCCTCCTATGCAGCGTCGTGGTGGAGGAAGGTCTGGCAAAGCTAGACTAGGGTAGACAGATGGCAGTTGATTTGAATTTCGGAGATAGGTGAAATCTGCAAAGTTGTTTATTTCTGTTATAATTTTCAGCTGTAACTGTAATGTTTAAAGATATATAGTTATACATGGCGGTCTGACTTATCTGATGTTTATGCTGTTCTGTCTTGCTTCGCTAGTGTTTTTGATAAACCAAATCTAAAGTAATGAACAGCGTCGGACTGACTGCTATTTTGGGTGGTGTCATTTTCTTTAGTCTGCGGCCCAACAGGTAAATTAGGTTTCCAACCTAATGTTAATGAAAGTATTGACATATATAAGAATGAAACATGCATTTTAGATGACTGCTATTAGAGTACATCCAGTTATTCCTTACCCCTGTTTGCTCAGCGCCATTAACTTGTATGTACAGGACTCAGGGGTTTACTTACCCGTAAGATATTTTAAACAAACATTGTTATTTGGTCCTGTCAATGCTTTACTTGAGTGTCCATGTTAGGTATGTTAAAAGACAAATGTTCTTGTAATCTCAAACTTTAAACAAACCGATCAAGTTTTATTCTCAATCTGAATTATTTTCATTGTAGGCTGTTGTAAAGGACAGGAACTTTGCTATACCAGCAGACTGTGGTGGACAGCACATAGTACAGTACAGTAAAGAAAGTCAGAGTGCTTATGTTTTCTCGCCCCACAGTTTTCCTTGGATTAGTGTGGCACCTAAATCATGGTTACAGCTTCCGCCATGGTCCTGCTCTGTGCCCTGCTACACCCTGCAGTGCCCTGCTACGCCATGAACTACTACAACTACTTTCTAGTCATAGTTCCATTATCTTTATTGTGACTATAATTGCCACTGTTCATCACACCCCCAACTGGCACCGTCAGACACCGCCTACCAAGAGCCTGGGTCTGTCCGACGTTTCTGTCTAAAAGGGGGTTTTTCATTGCTGATGTTGCACTAAATGCTTGCTCTTGGGGGACTTATTGGAATTGTTGGGTCTTTGTAGAGTGTGGGCTATACCTACTCTATCTGTAAAGTGTCTTGATATAACTCTTGTTATGATTTGATACTATAAATAACATTGAATTTAAGGTTTGACCTTTGGCCGGGTTTATTTTAGCAGATACTGATCCATTATAATATGTTGGGTTGGCTCGGGACATCTCTCGGGTACACAGGTGTTGCAGGGGTAGAGTTCCCATCCACCACTGAGATCCAGGGTTTGATTTTCAGCGATACCTCTGACTTAAACATGTGTTTCAATGAATGTGACTTCCTTAGTGTTACCTGCTTCTTAGTCGCACATGCAGAGAGGGCTGGAAATGCTCTCCTGGAGAAGCTCATCGCTGGCAGGTTATAAGAAGCAGCTGATACCACCAAGGCTGTGTGCAAAAATCACATGCAATTTGCTACATAGTGTGCTACATATACCTTCTGCCATTTTATTTTAATTATGATGAATTTTCATAGCACGGCATGAATAAACAGAGGAGTGGTTTCGGACATTATGTCACATTTTTCTGTCTTCCAAGATATACATATTTTGAGGCTACAGCTGTTGCCATCTTTGTTCTTTGTTAAGTACAGTTACCACAGTTACAGGGGCGCCTACACACACGCATAGAGATTCCTTCCTTTACATCTGGTGATGACAAGTAATAAACCTCTGTTGGTGAAGTACATAGACCTGAACTCCATTTACAATAAATTTAGCATCTCATTACAATGCATAGCAGCATAGTGGGTGACACAAGCCTTGTCTTTAACCATCAATTTACGGTCACCAAGCTTCACATTGAATAAATGTACATAATCAGTGCTAACCTACATGCATATCAGTAATCAGTCTTGTCGTATGATTCTTCTATGCAATCATTGTAATTATCTCTGTTCTTTAGGGAGATGGATATTGACTGCTTGGACTGCTTTCTAATGAATTGACATTATGTAAATCATTGAGCTAACTATGTAATGTATCTGCAGTGTTGTAACAGCCCTGATGATCTCTGTATTGGAAAAAAAATATATATACTTTAAGTGATGAATAATCCTCCTTAATCCTAGTCTATATTAATCCATGCTGTAAGAAGTGGAAGTTATTTGTGAATGCAGAATTGCCTAAAAATAACATGAGCTTTACATCATTTCCAGATTCTCCTTAAAGTGATGGTTCGGAGTAATTTCACCCTAGGGTCCTTTGCACCATGACCTCGAGCCAAACAACCCCCCAGAAGCTTTTTTCACCTGGGTAGAACATTGGGAGAGTTAGCGTAGAGTAGCGTTATCAGCTGAATAGCTTAGCGCAGGGGCTAATGGATCCAGTGATGTATCTCGTAAATGACCCCACTAATAATGCCAGAAATGATACCAAACTTCTACACTAGTACAAATAGGTTATGCACTCATAAAACGATGGATTGGAAAAGTTTGTAAGTACACCAGAAGTGTATGTAAATAACACTTGCCTGCTGGCTTCAGCTCTCTGTTGTTGTTGTTGTTGTTGCTGCTGCCGGTAGTAAGACGAGAGCTTAGGGCCGTCTACAAATTACAACACCGAAAAGAGATGCAAAATTACAAAAATATTTATTAATTTAATGATTAAATAAGGTAATGTCTCCAAAACTTACCTCAATTATAACTTGTCTCCTGCTAGTTACACTACAGCACTTACAAAAAAAAAAAAAGTTAAATTAAAAAATATTTTTGTTGCATCTCTTTGCCCATAGGTAGCAGCAGCAGCAGCAGAGACGAGAAGCCAACAGGCAAGTGTTATTTACATAAACTTCTGGTGTACTTACAAACTTTCCAATCCATCGTTTTATGAGTAAATAACCTATTTGTACTAGTGTAGAAGTTTGGTATCATTTCGGGCATTATTAGTGGGGTCATTTACGAGATACATCACTGGATCCATTAGCCCCTGCGCTAAGCTATTCAGCTGATAACTCTACGCTAACTCTCCCAATGTTCGACCCAGGTGAAAAAAGCTTCTGGGGGGCTCTATAGGCATATAAACACGCACAACATTTCTGTTTGCATATACAAAAAGAAAAATCTTTTTGTTATTGTTGTGTGTATACATTTTCAGTTGTTATTCTAATTTCCAGCAGGGGGTGACTCCGCTGGTTGAAAAAAAAGTCAGTTTCTCTAGAGGTCTATGGGGAAAGTAGTCTTGCATTGCCAGACCTTCCTCCACAGCGCTGCAGGGGAGGTTCTGGCTAGTCCACACAGCATTCCGGGATGGGAGAAAAATGTGCTCTGGTTTATTGGGATTTCTTTAAACCAATCACAATCATCAGAAAGCTCTGCAAAATCGCCTCGGGAAGGAACTTGTTTTGGTGGAACATGTATGTTCAAAAGTTGTTTTAGTCGTGCGAGAGAAAACTAAGATTAGACAGATAGTCTAGCTAGCTGTCTGGATTTACCTTGCAGAGATCTGAGGAGCAGTTAACCATAGTCCTCATAAATCCACAAGAGTTTAGAATGCCAACACAAAGAAAGCGGAAGGTGATGGACATCGGCAAAAAAGAAATCATCTGGCGGAATTTCCTGTGGCACCTGAACAATCCCGGAAGTGGAACGTCGTGGATATAGACTATGGGGAAAGTGACCTTTCTTCTCACTTGATTTGTTACCTCAATAAAAGTTTCATAATGTGTTTATGGCCTCAATCGCTAATTTCAAGTCTCCTTCAATAAAATAGACTATAAAGGCTTAGCAACGCTAACCATGGCACTGTGCACATTAAAATAGCCGTGAACTTGTTTTGGGCTGTTTTCCGTGATTTAATCTTAAACTTTGACCCTCTGTGTGTTTTCATCAAAGTGAATTTTGACATTTTGGTTGCCTACACGTAATCCTCCCCAGCTCCGCCCTCTTGGCAAAAATCGTCACATCCGGTTAAAGAAAAACAACAAGGTGGCAATGCGATGCCCGTACGCCAACCTCGAGGCTTTAAAGATGCAGTCCACAAACCAATGGGTGATGTTAAGTATGCTAAGTCCACTATTTTTATTCTGTGATTCCCATCTATCAGTCGTGTTGTATTGAGCGTATTGTCATTACCATTCTGTGTGTCCCTATTTTCCTCTATAGTTATCTCCTTGAGGGAGGGTTCAGTTCAAAAATTGATCTGCTCTAATGCACCTCAATGTATTTAAATGCTCACCCCGACTGACCTCGCTGTCAGAGAGGTCTCCAGTGGATAATTTATGGAACAGACAAAGGAGACTTGGCGAAAAAAAGAGCTATATGCTTGCTGCTATGCAAAGTTAAGAATGGCATCAGCTTGTAAGTTAGGATGATAACTTTATTTAGAGGGAGTCAAGGGAAGATGACAAGTTTATTCTACGTAAGCTATGTCAGCAGGAGATTAATTTGTTATATTAAGTAAGTCCAGTTCCTCTTCTCATTACAGCTTAATGTGGCCTAAGGAAGGAAATGCAGCTGCCTGAATGGTCTGGTATGAAAACAATTATATTACACACTTTTTTATCCTTAACAAAACTTCAAACCTGTTGGAATACTTGAGACTGGGAAACTCTTTCAACAACTGTTGGACACCATCTCTAAAAAGGACCCTTACACACACCTTTTTGGAACCCACAACTAGTCCCATAGCCAGAGCAAACTGGATGGGCATCTGACTTTCCCAGGCAGAATTCAGTCCCTACCCCCCCAGCCCCAGCCCCCCTGTCAATGGGCCTGCCCACAGTTGGCATAGCGAGTCAATGAGGGAGGCAGGGAATAGAGCATTACCTAAAATAGGAAGGCAGAGAAAGGGCTATTCACTGATGAAACAAGTCCTATACTGGCCCAAAATCTTAAGAGCCATGTAGACAACATGAATCCATTGATCAATCAAATAAATAATTAAAGTTATTAATTTGGGTTAACGGTAAGAGTGAAACAAAGATGAAAATTGTATTAAAGTAAGACATATGACCCATATACAAACAGTCATGCCGCCCACCAAGCTCTCTGTTTACATCTTGCCTCTTATCTTCTGCTATCAGGTTCTGTGAGGCCTACGCTGCTGTAAACAATCACTGCTTCTAGGGTATCTCCTTCCTCTGTCTGATTAGATATCCGTTGTTTTGAGTAGAGAGGGCCTGAGAGTTTATCTTGAAAGAAAAAACAGCAATTATCTGAGAACATCGTCACAACCCGTATGCTGTACCAAGGATCAGATCAGAATGCAAAATTAGCTCATTTTTCTGATCTTATTGTTAAGAACGCCCACATTCCCAGAGTCCTGTTTGACTGTATAGTAATTGGCTTGCCCTCCAGCCATGAAAATAAAGCTCACTTTGAACATGTGCGGAGTCCTTAAGTTATTATTCCCAAGCATTGGAGGGTTTCAGCCCACTTATAAAAAATATTTCAAAACAGATGTTTATTGTACATTAATTGTACGTTTATTGCTTTTTTGCAAGTTAACACAAATCACATGCTAACAAAAGTTTCCTATGATCTCCTTGTGAGCACCTTATACCTTCTTTTTGCTAACCTCCAGTGGTTGGAGTTGTCACCTTACTCAGGGTGTGGTCAGTCCACTGTGAAATCACTGTTAAGGTTTGGCTACATTTGACCCAACCAAGCCAGTCAGAGCTGCAACAGTCTAGAACCCTTAAAAGCTGAAGCACATAGGTAGAGAGGACAGATATATGGTAGGCCTGGCAAACCCGGTTCCTTTTAAGGATTCAGGTTATTCTGAGTCACTCACTAAACTGAACCGGGTTGTGTGAGTCACTTGAATCACTTGAGTCAGTATTGCTAAATTGCCAAAGAAACTCAGTCCGCCATCTCATGTAGCTGCTCACAGGAAAGCCATTTAGTCACGGAAAAGAAAGCATTTTGAGCCAGACTGTTTATTTATTGTCTTATTTAGTGTAGGCTAAGCAATATATAGGCTTTCAATGTAGATATAGAAAGAGGAATGGAGAAATGCCCGTACTGAATACATTATTATTATTTTTTTAATCGACTGCCTGCTCGACGTAATTGCATTTTAACATAATACATCTATACGCCGAACCTACAGTATGCCTAGCTAGGCTACGTGCAGAACATCCTAAGTTATTTCAGAAGTGAAAGAATGGCTTTTGTTGTTGATTTGCTTTACCCTGAGCTCGAGGACAGACTTCACTCACTCGTATGAATCAGATCCAGTCATGACAACATAGCCGGCTGAATCGCGGGATTGACCGACTCGCGCGAGCATCGACAACTCACGAGTCAGCGAGGGCTCGCGAGTCAGCGAGGCAATGTTTCGGACTGTCTGCTTAACTAATTGCATTTTAACATACTACATTTATACACCAAACCTACAGTAGGCCTAGCTAGGCTACGTGCAGAACACTGTAAGTTATTTCAGAAGTGAAAGAATGGCTTTTGTTGTGGATTTGCATTACTCTGAGCTCGAGGAGAGACTTCACTCGCTCGTCTGAATGAATCAGATCCACTCATGACAATGTAGCCGGCTGAATCGCGGGATTGACCGATTCGCGCGAGCATCGACAACTCACGAGTCACCGAGGGCTTGCTAGTCAGCGAGTGAGTTCTCAAGTGAATCATGGTCTGCGAGCTTCCGGCTGTGAGTTTGCGTGTCGGATAACCTGTCTCGGACTGTCTCTCTGCTCACTCAGGCGCTTGAGTTGACTTGTGGAGTTGTTGTTGCCTACGAAATTGTAAGTTATAAAGCTTTTTGCAGCTAAGATGGACAAGACTAGTAGTTGCTAATGTTGCAAGAGGTTTGTGTGTGGTGCTGTTATCATTTTAGATTGAATTGTAGTAGGACTCAACTGATCCGGGTTAATGATACTAGAGAGTCGCGATTTGTGAGTCAATTTAAAGACTCGGGTTAAAGATCCGAGTGAATCATGACTCAAACGACTTAATATACGATCCAGCAGTATTCGTCTCTCCTCAGTTGTTGTTGTTAAGCACTTGTACAGGACGGTTGGTCATTGTTGTATTTGTCCCGCCCCTCCACTGTGATTGAACGGCAGGGTAAAAAGGGACGCATGCAGTGTTTTACCCAAAGTTGAACATTCTTCAGCTCTCTGCAATCAGAAAAAAGCTCCAAATGTGCATGAATATGCAACCCCAGGACGCTTGGTCAGTGGCTGTAAAAAATCCCCCTTTAGCCTCTGTGTGCATAGCAGCAGCTCAACTGCATCGCTGTAAGATGACGTAGTATTGAAGGTGCCGTAGGTAGGATTGCGAAGATCCAGGACTTAGCCAAAAAATTTGAACATCGACAACTTCTCAGTCCCTCCCACCAAGTCAAGTAGTGCTTGACACGCAGTTAAACCCTCCCCCGCCCGTGATTGGTGCATCTGAACAGGGAGCGTGGAGTTTTGCAAATCGCACTACAGGCTGTAGGTGGTGCCAGAGGAGCTACATGTAGTTCTACTCTCTACTGAAGTTCTACTTCAGCAAATATGACAGAAAGTTAGTTTTATAAGTCTCACCTACTGCACCTTTTAAGAGCAACAATATGTAGCGAGTAGCATTAAAGACCGAAATTCTGCTTAAGGAGCTTGGTTGTGGTGGTGTATGGGTCACAGGCCTCTCAAGTCTCATACATTGGGCGTGAGACACATGCATTTCAACCCGTTCACACGCTCACATGACACACCTTGTATTTCTCACGCAGAGAAATTACCAGGATAACGCCCACCAAGTTGCGCCGCTATTTTTTAAACAGTGGAACAGGTAGAGGAATCAAGTGAGTTCCCCATAGAGTTCAGAACACCCTTCCACCACCCGCGGCGCTAGCATTGGGCATTTTAGGTCCGGTCCCGCCCATTTTGACCCAGGCCTATAGTGAGTAGTGAGTGATTTTAATTCTAGCAGTTCATCCAATAAGCAGCCTGAGGAAAGCTTTGAGTGAAAGCTTCTCAGCCAATCAGCGGCTTCTACCCCACGTGTGGACTATTAAGCCTGCCCACACAGGCTACATCGTCACCAGCAAGTGATCCAATGAAATGAATGACGTTTGCGCGCAAGCTTTTCAAGCAAGCTCAATGAGACAGACACAGAGTGTAGCTATTAGCTAATATGAAACGCAAAGCAAAGAAGCTTGTTTTCATTTAAATTCAGCAAGAAACACTCCGAGGAGCAGGAGGAGGACATTTTAAGTAACACGGTTACAAGTGACGAGTTACCATCCTGCTCGGCCGCCCTCTCCCCATCAAGTCCTCCCGTAGCCCCCCCTCACACCAGCAAGGCAAGTAGTGTCTTACCATTATTAGTGTCTGGCTGTCTGAATGCAGGGGGAACCTGAATATATATTTGTTGGCTTATTTTAATTGGCCCATACAGTTTTCTGGAGGCCCACCGACAATCAAAATCCTGGCGCCGCTAGTGCCTGCCACGCACCAGCTGAGTGAGTGCGGATTTCAAGTTGCGGCTTTCGTCGCTGTTTGTGACTTTGTCTAAGATTGAGTGACAAGTGTATTCGCCCTGTTGTTTATCTGCTTGCCATGACTTTGCGAGTGATGACGTCCTGTCACTGTTCCGGTTGAGGGGAGAGAGAGCGGATGACAGTTTGCTTGAGTTCAGTAGAGCACACGGCTCTGAGTCGTGTTAGTATGACTTTATATACTACATGTAGCTACATAGCGGAAACCCTGTTGTGCGTCTGCCCTATTTCTGATAGTGTGGCGGCAGAAATCAACATAGAGGAAACACTGGGTAGCTTTTGTGCCTATTATTATTATTATTATAGCTACATGTTGAATCGGCTGCAGGGCTACTCTGACAGCTTTATATTTTTATAAAGATACCCATTTTATAATTGGCTTACCCATAATAATTTTATAACAGTACCCATAATAATTTGTAATATTTTTCGACCCGTCGCCAAAATCTCACTCTGAACTCTGTTCAAAACTTGAGAGCCCTGGGGTCAACAACACAAGACTTTCACCCAGGAGACACGGGTTTTTGTCCTGTTCTTGTCCCGCATATCACTAAAATTTACATTTTGCAACACCACCCACGATCCTGCCTAAACCTAACTGTTGCGTTCTTATGCTGCATTTCAGTTAAACCTAAGTCCCGACCCAGATCGTCAAAAAGTGACGGCAAGAGTCCCGACCAAGCACATCTAAGTATGATAATGTGATGTAATGGATAATGTACAGATGTTTTTTCCGCATCGGTTGGTTCTAGAGTATGTAGAATTTCACTCAACCAAGATTTTCTTTGATTGAATACAGCCCAACTTCTTTCCAATCTTTTACCTGTGCATTACTTTTTGGTATCAAATCATAACAAGAGTTATTCTAGAGACACTTTACAGATAGAGTAGGTCTATACCACACTCTATAATTTATAAAGTCCCAACAATTCTAGTAAGGGACCGTTCGGTATTTATGGAATGGACCAAAAATGGGGGAGGGTCATGTCATTTTATTCTTTGCTGAGGGGAGGGTCATCCAACATTTTTTTGTCCAGTGGGGGGTTACCCAACTTTTGTATTCGTAAAAACAGCAAAATTTCAAAGTGGCTTATTTGGTGCATATTTTTCCATGTAGCCCTTAGTCTCGACCCTCCTTCCCTACCAGATGGGTCTGACCCATGAGTTTGGCTGTGGGGCACAGGGAGCACTGCCCTGAAACGGGTAATTGCATTGTTTAGTGGAATAATGGCATGACCAGATATTTTATAAATATCTTAGCTAAATAACAAAAAACAACTAAATGGTGGTAGGTAATACATCTGATTTCATATACTGCTTTAGTAAAAAAAATATTTCCTGGCTGACGATGGGAGCAGCAGGACGCAAAAAACGAAAATGACTGTTGCTAGTCAAGGTTGAAATAAAGGTTTCCTAAATGCCACATTTGATGTCAGGAAGCCTAGTGAGTCCATAGCAACCAGTTTGTGTGTTGAATGTTACCCAGAGTGCCTTGCTGAATCAATATTTTATTGTTTTATTTCATGTGAATACTAGTTGACTAGAGGAGTAACTTAGTATTTGAAGTAATGCAGTAATGTTGTGTTTTAATCACATGCTAATCAAGCACATTTTCAGAAACTAGAAGAATTTTGGTTTCAAATGAAGCCTCATACATGCATATTGGCCTTGCAGTTCTTCTGTTATAAGCTTTTCCTGAAGGGGAAAGGGAAATAGACGAAAATCGAGCAAAAGAGGTGGATTTGAACAGCTATTTGCAATAATATTCAGAAATTTTAATTTTCTCCCCTTTTACCTTTTCATTTCATGTTCCCTGCCAGGTAAGGTTGTATGGTTGCAGGATCAAACTCCATCTGAACACTCTCTGAGTGGACAATTGAAACTTGGCCAGGAAGGTGAGGGTATATTGGTCTGTATAAACCACCATCTCACCTCCAGCACTATACATGTTGATCTCAAAGTGCTGAACTGCCAGTGCTGACCAGTGCTAGGGCCTCTTTCTCTATGGTTAAATACTCTGATGTTGGTTTAACTTCTTGGAGAAATAAGCCACAGGTTGGTTTATTCCATTAGCATCTATTTGCATCAACACCGCTCCTACCCCAAGGTCGCAAGCATCAACAGCTAGCTTAAAAGGAGCTGAGAAATCAGGTGCAACCAACACAGGCTCGCTGGATAAAATAGCTTTTACCATATCCAAAGTACTGTGACACTCCCCCGACCATTCATACTTCACACCCTTTTTCAATAAATTGGTTAATGGTGCCGTTACTGCAGCAAAATTTGGAACAAACCTCCTATAGAAACCACACATTCCCAAAATGCGCATTAGTTGCCGCTTAGTCTGAGGTATGGGGAAATCAAGTATGGCCTGTACCTTGGCTGCTCTAGGCCTGACTGAACTTTGGCCTACCTGATGCCCCAAATATGTTACCTGCCCCTTCCCAATTTCACATTTCAGCCAATTCACCACCAATCCAGCTACCTCTAGCCTCTCAAAAAGCTACTTTATGTGCCTGACATGGTCTGGCCAGGTAGAGCTGTGCACCACCACATCATCCAAGTAGGTTATCATGTTATCCAGACCTGCCAACACTTTGTTCATCAACTTTTGGAAATTTGCAGGTGCATTTTTCATCCCAAAGGGGAGAACAAGACACCAATATAAGCTGTCTGGGGTTACAAATGCTGACACCTCCTGAACCCTCTCTGTTAAGGGAACCTGCCAGTAACCCTTTAACAAGTCAGACTTTGCCTGTCCTATTCGGTCGATACAGTCTTCTAGCCGAGGAATCGGGAATGCATCAGATCTAGTGACACCATTTACCTCAGTCAATGCAAGGATGAACAGCCTGGTCAGGCTTCTGCACAGGTACCAATGGTGAACTCGATCCCTGTACAATGGCTCATATCTCCATATACGCCAATTCATCTTTAACCATAACCCACTTGCTAGGATGAATCCTATAAGGATGTTGTTTGATGGTAGGTGCATTCCCTGTATCTACATCATGTATTAGTACATTGGTAAGAACAGGTTTATCTTTAAACAATGCCTTATGTTCTCCCACCAACTGAATGACATCATCAGCTTGCTCGCTGTTAAGGTACAAAAGTTATCCAAAGTTGACCATACGTTTGTTTTTTACTAAAGATTCCTGATCTACAGTCTAGTGTCGGTTCTGGACTCCAAGGTTCTAACGTCTCCATCATCATCATCATCCTCGTCATCATCTTCACCATCTTCAACCTCAGCTTGATTATCCTTAATCAATAGAACCACCTGAGCAGGAGTGTGACGTTCAGTATAAGGCTTAAGGAGATTCACATGACAGAGCCTGGTCTTCTGTCTATGCTCTGGAGTACTGACAACATAATTGTGATCACTCACTTTCTTTACGACAGGGTAGGGACCGCTAAACTTTACACCAAGAGAAGTTCCACCAATAGCCATCGGAACCAACACTTTGTTGCCTACAGAAAAAACATGCTTTACAGCTTTCTTTTCATAACAGGCTTTGGTTTTACTTTGAGAAACTCCCAGCTACTCGTGGGCCAGCTCACAGGCTTTTTTCAGTCTATCTTTGACAATGCCACATGCTGTAAAACCTCACTCGGTTCTTTTGGTTCCAACAGTTTCTCCTTTACCATCTTAAGATGTCCTCTCACCTCATGCCCATACACCAGTTCAAATGGACTGAACCCAATTGATTCATTCACTGAATCTCGGATGGCAAACAACAAGAATGGCATTGCTACGTCCCAATCTACCGGACAGTTCACAGTATAGGTTTTAATCATGGTCTTGAGAGTCTGATGGTAGCGTTCAATGGCACCCTGAGACAGGGGATAGTCTTGAAACAATCCAGAAGTAAAATTGGACCTGGACTTCAACTGGAAGACCAACAGAACTGGAGCAGAGCCTCCACGATCGTCTTAGCTTTGCTATTTCTCAGCTTCTGGAAATCTAGTGGCAACATCCATGATCACAGGAAAAGGGTTCCTCCATTATTGGTGGAGGACACAAAGGCGCTACAGGGATTACCTGATTGGTTTACCCACCAACTAGCAGGAATGAGAACTTCAACAGAATGCAACTACATCTTGATGCAATTTTGGCCAGAAGAAATGCCGCATTATTTTCTCATGGGTTTTTCATATCCCATGATAACCAGCCATATCGGTTTCGTGAGACAAGCACAACACTTCCAGCCTAAAACTTTGGGGCAACACAATCTTAGCCACTGTAGTCCACTGCTCATTTGCAGGGGGGCCGGGAGGCCTCCACTTCCTCATCAAAATTCCCTCCTGAAAATAGAAACCGTCGGCCACTTCCTGTATGTTCTTCCAACTTTCCAGCTTGCTCCCTTACAGAAGCTAAAGTAGGATCTTGCTCCTGTTTACCAATACAAGCCTCCTGTGAAAAATGCTTTGCAGTTTCTAACCCGGCAAGTTTTGCCAAGAAGGTATCAGCTAAATTTAAGGCGGAAGCTTCCTGGAATCCCTGGTTTTCAAGCTACTGCACCTTAGACTTTGACCGTGTCACTACACATGCTGTGAAAACCTCAGGGTGTTCCTGTTCCAATGCCATTGTTTTCAGACACTAGTCACTAGTATTGGGGTGATACAAACTTGTGTTCCAGCCAAATCTTTACCCGAATGAACTACTACCACTATGGGTCCGTTGACAATGTTAGATTATAGGAAAACTCTATGTAAAGGAACACCAACAAATCCACCTTCCACACCCTCCAGCGGAGTAGAATCATTCAAGGCAGTGTTGGGTTGTAGGTCTATTACACCCCGAACCAGCAAGGATTTGGTGGCACCTGTATTCCTCAATATAGATATGGGGGCCATTTTTCCTTCAATGGCTATGGCCAACCTCGTGGCTGAGTTGTAAGCAGAGCAACCGGTTTTCCTTCCTTTCTTTTCAGTGCAAAACAACTGGATTTAATGTGACCTGGCTTTTTACAATAATGGCAAATTACCTCACTTCTAGATGATGGGGGCTTATTGGGCAAAAAATGAAGTACTAAAGACTAATAAAAGGGCACACTGCTCACCCTAACATTGGACATACCATCCCGACGGTACAGACATTAAAACCAAACTAGCAACTTGTGCAAAGGCTGAAGACGCTGCACAAACATATTGGACAGCTTGTTTGTTAAGAAATAGAAAAGGGATTGGTATCAATCTTGTAGTCCTTTTTCCCTTTCTTTTTTGCCTTTTGATAGGACAGCTGTAGACAGGAAAAGGGGGAGAGAGAGGGGGGACGACATGCAGCAAAGGGTTGGAATCAAACCTGGGCCACTGCGGTAAGGACTTAGACTTGGTACATTGGGCACATGCTCAACCAGGTGAGCAACCAGGGGCTCAAATCTTGTAGTCCTTTAAACCTACATTAAATGATTGTTTTGGCCACTTGGGGGCAGCGGTAACAAGTTGCTTATATAACATTGATATATTATGACATTGCAAATTGTTTTTTTAGCAAACTTTGCTTGATTAATAGCGTCTTATCAGCTAGTCACTAACTTTGTCTATCTGGTGCTGTGTATGTAGTATACAGTGGGCTGCTGGGTTGAAAATGTAGTTGATTAGGAGTGAATCAAACAGTTAAGCTGCAGGCCAGCAAATCAAAACAACACGTAAACAAGGCTAAACGTTCTGTAACAGCTCTTGGTGCTGCAAGGCTGGGTCATAATTCTCTGTGGGTTCACCACTACAAGCGATCCCTTTCACATTCACCTAGTCATTTGGTCCTTTGTTAATTTGAAAAAAATATTGATAATTATAGCTGTAAATAAATGAAAAATAGAGTATAAGGAAATCTAACAAAAGGTTCATGATTTATCAAGTATAACATATAACAATTACACTCTTTTGCTAGTGTATTCTAGCCAAAACTAATAGTCTAATACAACAGCCCTACAATAAAGCCTACCATCATGAATATCTGTTTTAGAGAGTTACTTACTACATTTAATCTTTTCATTTCGTAGGCTGTGGTGCTGCTAAATTGTTTGTTATACTGGGGTTTGAATATGTAGTCTATTCTTATCGATATAAATGGCCAGCATTTACATTTTTTATTTATTTCTTTGACATTATTTTTTTGGGAATGAAAGGGGAAAGAGAGGGGGAATGACATGCAGCAAAGGGCTGCAGGTCGGAGTCGAGCCTGCGGCCGCTGCGTCGAGGAGTAAACCTCTATATATGGGCGCCTGCTCTACCATGTGAGCTACCCAGGCGCCCCTGCATTTACTTTTTTAAACACTGCTACTGTGTAAATCATAATTACAGCCAACAGGCCCTTTTTCTCAATGCACTGTTAAAGCGGTGTGTCAGGTGCATAAACAGTATCCCATTATAAAAACACAAGTCTGCATGGTGCAGCTGACAAGTGCTTTTTATGTCTCCCCTAAAGGTGGAATGAAAATGAAGCCCTTGAGGGGTTGTATAATGACGCTGCTGTTTTAAATGATGTACACTTCTGAGTGCAATTTGATGATTCATGCTAATACTGACAGACTGCTTGAAAACTAATGCACATTCAGGGGGTTTACATGCACAGCAGTAACCGCGGTTAAGTGAATGACATAGTAATGCATGTTCTCCCCTTATACATGAACGGGGAAGAATGGGGAAAAATGACAATAGCAACTGCACGGGCGCGTAACTCAAGCTTACACGGGTTAGCACAAATAGCCAGGTTACTAAAGGAGTTATCTAGGTCTGTTACCCAGGGTATGAGAACTCAGATTTTAGCCGGGGTAGGGCGTTTACATGGCGTTTACACGGCGTTTTAGAAAACCGGGGTATCGCCTTAACCTGAATATAATTGTATTTTTAAACTGCATGCCAACGCACTGATCTCAATCTACTGCACCATACCCTCTCCCCCTCTTCTGTCCCTCCGCTGTTTCAATTAATCGCAGAAAAATGTTACATTATCATAACACAATATTCATGAGCTCCTCAGGCACTACAATTCCAGCAATTATGACTGCAAGGGCTGGTGTGTATTTGTTTCTTTAGCCTGATATTTAAGTTTAAGTCATTCAAATCAATGTTGTGTGCAATGGTGAAAGTGACGATGCACATTTAATTAGATGTACACCCTCTCTGTCTAAGCGGGTATAATCAGATCCGTGAATAACAGACTGGAAGTAGTTATTTTCCAAACTGCCAGGCTCCATCTTGTTAGTGCATGTGTATGTCAGAGAAAGACAGGGAGAATGATGAACAAGTGAGAACTATGGCAGTGAAATAAAAACACAATACATGGCTTGTGCATTGGGTTTTAAGGAAATCAGTATGGATTAAGTAGAAACCCGAAAATTGCATAGAATGATAGAGAAAATCTTCAATGTAACCTTTCACTGTAGTCTTTCACTGAAAAAAACATGGGAATTCATCCCACGCTTCATTTTCCCTGAGACCTGTCTGCAGAAAAGGAAAAACACAATATGTCTCGGCTCAGTGGTGAATCTACAGTCCCTTGTTACATAAGGTAAAGTAATGTCATGCCTGGGTCATTATCTGTGGATGACTATTGTAGCATTGTCTCATCTAAAAGGATAGACGTTAGAAGTTATTAATGTAGATTTGGTGTTGCTTCTTGTCTGCCAAATCAACTCAACATGTAAAAGGTAGGTAGAGCAATGGAACAATAGCTCAAAAAAGCAGAAAGCTTCTATAAAAACCACACCATTTATGTGAGAACATGTTGTAATAAGTCAGTGTTATCTCTTATATATTTGTGTTGCAAACAAACAAATGTGAAATGTCAATTAATAAGCTGACAAATCTGAAATGTTGATAGTGAACATGTCAGTAAAATATTCACAGTATTTTATTTGTCGAAAAACCAGACCAGATCCCAGTGTTACCACTTCTGTGCTGTACACTAATTTGTATTTAATCGAACCGCGCAAAAAATGTTGTTTCGCATTTATTGTGAAAACACCATTAGGGTTACATATTATAGATGCTCCATTAAGGAGTTTTGGATTTAACCAAAACAAATACATTTCAGCTGTTATATATATGTTTATAATTAAGAATTGCTGTATGTTTTTGCTGCTCGTCTCTGGTTTAGTGGCAAACTTGACGCCACCTGCGTCAAGCCTGAGCTTCCTGAAATTGTCCCATGGGCTCCACCAGAAGGCGAGGGACTTCGCCTCCCTATTGATAAAGCGGTAAACACAATAATCTCTAATGACTTTATTTAGGGAGAATTGGATTTTTGTTTTTACTCGGGTATGTGAATATGTAAATGTATTTTCAAGCAGCAGATTTGATGCGTGTAGGCCGTCCCGAGCACTGTTGTATCCCTCTGCTATATCAAGGTGATGCACTCACATCACAGCAGACAAGGCGGTTTTAATTGATTGGGGACCAATTAACAGCCTGCTCTGCCATTGAGGGATGTGACCTTCCAACACTGTGCATCACAGCAGCTAAAGATGAATTGCTTTTATGATCCACCAAGACATGTGGTACATGCTTATGGTGCCTATACGCAGTGATAATAGATGTTTACATATCTGATGCAGAGAAGACTACTTCTAATGAGATATCTCTATGAAGACAGAGTATGACATCCGCTTTTGTAGTCACTTTTAGTCTTAATAGTGGCAGTTCATTTTTCGCTTCATTGGGCAAAAAAATTGTATTAACCTTTCATTATATTGTAATTCAAGTCGCCTGAGAGAAAACAGGACTTCTGCACCTCCACTTTGGATCTGTATTCAGGCTTTAGAAAATCTATCTGTCACGGGACCTTGGTGCATCCATGAAAGCTCTAAGAGATGTGTTAATCTATCTATATAAGTGTTATTCAACAGAACTGCATGAAAATTAAAGAAATATAGGTGGGAATTGAATGATATATAGTAAGTACTACTAGGTGAGTGCTGCGCTCCAGTTATTTCTTCAGTAAGAAATAACTGGAGCGCAGCACTCACCTGAGGAGCTGACATTATGTGCAGTGGTACTATAACAGGTTGGGACAACCTGCCACAATGTTTTTTACACAAAAAGAAATATATACAGTACAGGCCAAAAGTTTGGACACACCTTCTCATTCACTGTGTTTCTTTATTTTCATGACTATTTACATTGTAGATTCTCACTTAAGGCATCAAAACTATGAATGAACACATATGGAATTTTGTACTTAACAAAAAAGTGTGAAATAACTGAAAACATGTCTTATATTTTAGATTCTTCAAAGTAGCCACCCTTTGCTTTTTTTTGATAACTCTGCAAACCCTTGGTGTTCTCTCAATGAGCTTCATGAGGTAGTCACCTGAAATGGTTTTCACTTCACAGGTGTGCCTTGTCAGGGTTAATTAGTGGAATGTTTTCCCTTATTAATAAAAAAAGCAAAGGGTGGCTACTTTGAAGAATCAAAAATATGTTTTCAGTTATTTCACACTTTTTTGTTAGGTACATAATTCCATATGTGTTCATTCATAGTTTTGATGCCTTCAGTGAGAATCTACAATGTAATAGTCATGAAAATAAAAATAAAAAGAAACGCAGCATAGAAGGTGTGCAAGCCCCAACTATTGGTAACAATAGTATTACATTTGCCCAATTTACAACAAGGAATTAATAATTACAAATTTGTTGTAGACAGCTTTACAAAAGTTTACAAAGTTACCCTTACTCCACAACTCACAAAACGGCCTGATTTTTAAGGGAGTCTGGGGACTTTATCCCCGAGCTCAAACCTCCAAAAAAGGAACAATCATCCCCCACCTGTCTTACTTTCTTCTCATGGCTGATGGACATTGCGTTCAGGCATTAGAAACAGGAAACTAAAAATAGCCTGGCCGTTTTCCTTTAATCCTCTCTCAATTTCCTGTTCTGGAGTGCATCTGCTGAGTGAGATGAAGCAGGTAATTGGAGGTCAAAGTGTGTTGTGGTGAAATGGGTACTTCTGGTGAAATCTGTTCTGACAGCAGGAAATGACATACTGTCAGTTGCCAATTAATGTTACATTGCAGGTTGTTTCGCTGCTGTCTTGATTGATTCTGGACCCATTTCAAAGATTGTGGTTCCCATCAGTCACTTAGACAACATGGGACAATAGGGTCCAGTTTGGAAAAAAAACTGAAGATACCCTTTAATCCTCTTAAGGCTCAGTGTACCATTGTATATAAAACATTAGTGAACCAGTTTAATCTGACAACCCAATATTTTATAGCTTTAATTTGAAATAAATGTCGGGAAGCTATCGTATGGCCTAGAATGTAAAATAATATCATGATTAGCAGTAATTGCTGCTAGGACTTTGTAGTGAGGCACAGTGTTGGACTTTTTTTGCTGGGAATATGTACGTCAGTATTTGGAGGTAATGATTGTGAGTCTTTTCTGACTTTCAGATATTAGTGTCTTTGCTCATTCACAAACCAACTGACAACTCTGTACTTCTGGTAAGGAAATGTGGCTCATGTATGGCAGTATGCTGAGTAGAGTGATAGTGTTAACGTTAGCTACAACCTTAGTCCCAGAGCTGGAAAGGGCGGAAAATCTTGTGCACAGGTGTATCTAATAAAATATGATTACATTAATTGTTAGTAAAATATGACAATTAATCATGCAATTGATTTCAGGAGATATAGCTCAACCATAATCTATTAAAGCAATAGTAGTATCATTGACAACGGAGCTGCTTGGTGATGAGATGTAATTTACTATTAATTACATCTCATCACCAAGCAGCTCAGTGTGACCCTGAATCCACTCACGGGCATAAATGCAATTTTATATTTAGAATGAGCTGCACAAATCACCCTAGTGGTATCGAGTCATGTAGATTCAGACGGTTAACAAATTTAGCAGAAATACCAGAAAAAACAAGTGGAGAAACATAATGAATACAGATGACTCTATATAGGGCACAAGCGGTCACTGCATGATTTAATGAGTATGGAAATTATGTTATTAATATGCTATGGCCTTCACAGTCACAAGGGGCCTCATTTATAAACCTTGCATAGGCACAAAAGAAGGCGTATGCCACTTACCAAATTTTATAAAAAACAATATTGTTGGGAGAATGTGCCTATGCCTACGCACATAACACACGACTGGAGAAATGAGAAACTCTGGGCGTTTCTCAATACCAAGAATGCAAACTGCAGACTTGTGTTCTTGGGGAGAACGTTCTTGCTGGTTGTTCTTGGAAGAATTAACTCGCAAGTTCACAAGCACAGAAAACGCTGTTAACAGTTTGAGACGATGCGTTCTTCCTGTTATTGCTCAACACTCCCAGCACAGAGGCTACCTGCAGGGCTCCAAAATACCAGCTAGAAATAAAAACTACAACAATATAACCACTTAGTATTAAAACAATCTCTGGACAAGAAAACCTCATAATGCTACAATTATTGCAATAATATTGAAAAATAAAACTAATTGAGCTTCAATTTTATTGTTTATGGTTTAGCTCAAACAACCACTTATTCAAAAGAGTGGAACGTGATCGCTACTATTATTAGCGTATAAGTTTAAGTCAGTTTAAATTAAACAAATCAATAGGCATATGCACTGGTGTGTCCTATGTGTTCCTATTAGTGTTATGTGGAATTATCATTTCTATATTATTGTAGTGCACTGTATATGCCCAGGGAGATGGAAATTAGAAATTCAAATTATAAAGGTTGGTGTCTCCCCTTTAGTCTACATAACATGTCATAGCATGTTACCACTTTATGTACAACTGTTCATTTATCATAAAGACTGAAACTCAACTTCTAATAAATCAGAAAACAAATACACCAAAAATATGAACTAAATACAAAATATAATGTAGGCTATAACCCTATGGCATAATTTAAACAAGTCTCCCGAAAAGAAACGGGTATATCTCATAGACTAATAATATACAGTCTATCTATGGTATATCTCTCCTCTGCCTGCTGTGTGTGCTTGTTGAGTTTAACTCCGAAAAGACAGTTAACCACATGTATTGTGATATTTAAATAAACGATCCGAAACGGCGAAATAAAAGCCTCTTATTTACGGGACCGGTCTAAAAGACCTCCGTCTTACAGCAGGATCTCCGAATGTGAATGTCCGAGCGCCGAGCTAGTGGCCCCGGCAAGCGCAAGCTGGCGGCCGCGTCATTTTATGGAGCTCCGAAAACTCCGAAAACTTTGGAGCAAATTGTCAGTTCGGCAAAGATTTTCGCAAGACTGCCTATATTCGAAATCTAAACCGTTCATTTCTCGCCTAAAATGTTCTCAGAAGTGAATTTAGTGATGAATAAGATGGCGAAAATTGTTAAAATTGTCCCGTTTTTGGGCTGTCTATGTACTGGAAATCCAACCATCATTGAATGCCGAAATGAATGTTGGGATACAGGTGCTGCGAAGTTCATACAAGTTACCAACCGATGTATCCTCGGTAAATGGGCGTGTCAAGAATACATCCGGGAATTTTAACTGTTCTTGGCGAAATGCGAACTTGTGTATTGGGACAGTACTTTGGCAACACGAGATGACGTTCCACAGGGACACAAGCACACAAGTCAATAGAAGAACACATATTGGGAAACGCCCCGTGACTCCGATGACAGCAGGATGAGACTCGAGAAACTGGGAAATTGACCTATTTTGTAACATAAGTTGAAATATTATCTAAAATTTTAGATTATAGATTTAGAAATGTATTCCCATTAATAATAATAAACACATGGTATGGAAAAAAAACAACAACACTAGGCCTATTTCTTGACCAGGTCTTTCAAAGTACAACAAAATCTTCAACGTATTTATCTCGTTGATTGACTCGATTGTGTCTCTTAAGTTTGTAGGACTGCATCTGTCAAGACATGGCCACTGGAGGTTTTGACGAACATGGTGCATTAGAGACGCTGGGGCTGGGCACACTCAATTCCTCCTCAGCTGTAGCACCACCGATCCCGTTGGACCTTGCAACAACTACAAAAATATGAAAATACCCCTATTTGTTTCTTGTGTAAATTAATGTTTAAACACAACTTGCTTATAAATGCATAGGTTTTACTCACATTTCAAACAAGGCCTACAAATTGCATACCTTCGTCATCCGGTACTTCTTGTATGTCTGTGTCCCCCTCGACTTCCCCTTACTCAGGGGGGATTCTCCAATTATCTCCGAGGTCCCCTTGCCCCTGCCTGTGGCACAAACACTGTGTGAACAGCATTGGGCCGTTTGGCTTCGACTTTTATGTCGGACCACTTTGAACAAAAATGATTTTTTTGTGTGTGTCCAGTATGTACCGAAGGTAGCAGTACTCCTGAATCCCCTGACTTTTCCCATGAGACAGACAGCAGCTCTAGTTAATGGTGCATTCACGTGCTCCTCGGATGGTCGTTCTTCTGACTTTGGTGTGTTCCTGAGTCACGCATTCAAATATATATTTTATCTTTTTTTACTGTGAACTTATGATGGGGATTTGCAGCTGTGGCCAGCTGAGCACCAGAGAACATTTGAGATAGAGATGAGGTTGAAAATCGCTGAAATTTCCCTTAAATTATCAGGACACCAAATGAGGAAATGTTATTTGTTAGAATGATATTCCTCCTGTAGAGTTCCAGTGACTTGTTTACATATGGCCTCTAAAACTTCAGCCATTACTCTGGAAGTGACTAAAATATTATTTGTGAAGCTCAAAGCATTAAAAAGTGTGTTTTTGTAGAAACAATGGGCCTCATGTAAGAACATTTATGTATCCATACCCTAACCCTACTATTGCGGTAAGGACTGAGCCTTAGTAAGTGGGGTCCATGCGCTACCAGGTGAGCTACCAGGTGAGCTACCAGGTGAGCTACCAGGTGAGCTACCAGGTGAGCTACCAGGTGAGCTACCAGGTGAGCTACCAGGTGAGCTACCAGGTGAGCTACCAGGTGAGCTACCAGGTGAGCTACCAGGGTGTCCCACGTTTTCATCCCTTAGAGACTTATGAGTGTTCCAAGTGTTTGTTTTTTTAAAACTCTCTTAACTGCACAAACTTGTTGTAAATGGTTTCAGCTTGAAGAATGCCACCCATTCATGAGGATGTGCTCGAGATATGATCATGTACATCACCTTAATTGCTACGTTTGGTTTCCTGATCTGCTCAAGTTGAAAACAAGTTGTATTATTAGAGTATAAAAGAGCAATTTCAAAATAATTAATAAATTATTACACATTTTTGGTGAGTTTCGCAAGTTCTCTTAAATCACTTGTATGTAACACTAACAAACACATTTGTGGTTCTCCGATGAGCAGTGTTGCCAACTCTTTTCCAATGAAAGTAGCTAGCACCAGCTCCAAAAGTCTCTAAAAGTAGCTAGATGATGTCATATGCTCATTTGCATATCTGTGATGTCATTACGCAATCATTTGCATAAAGCTTAGTGGTTGTGTCAGCAAGGTAGATTGAAAGAAATAGAAATCTTTAGCCAAATAATCACAAATTCACTACAGGAATTTATATTACATTATAATTATTACTTAGGTAGCCTATCTTTGAAGTAATAAAGAAATTCTACAAAGGGAGGGAGAAAGAGCGACAAAGAATTCTCAAAGAAGGCTTGCTTGCCCAGGGCCAGACCAGCTCAGCGGCGTCTTTCTCCTTCTTAATACATCCATGGTTGCGTCCCGCTATCTCCTGTACCTACACCGGCCCCCGCACCCTGTCCCCCTTCTACCTGCCCGCGCAGTGCTGCTGCACATGAAGAGAGAACAGAGAGAGGAGGGGCTGCTCCTTAGTCTCAGGACAGAAGAGAGAGTTGCTTTTGTGAATAAAAGTTGCTAAGGGGGTCTGCAAAGTCGCTAAACCTGCAGATGAGGCCTAATTTCATAATACCTCATGGTATCATTATTGTCCATAGATTTCATTGGGATGAACTAATTCTTTGATAGAAAGTAGTTCCAGTAAAAAGAAATATCTCTTCTCTCTTACCTTCCCCTCCTTTACCTCACTTGGGAGTCTGGAACAGGAATCTTTTTGCTTTTTATTGTTGCTTTGGGACTCTTTGTTGTAAGATGGTGAAACATGTCAAAAAAACATCTTACTAGACAAACATCGTAAAACAATGTTCATTTAAATCATTTCAGCACAAATATTGCCAGCTTTTCTAATAGCCCAGAGTGCCGCCAAAAAATGGACAATCAACTTCTCCAGCTTGGCCTCTCAATAGTGGAATTTGGGGTCCTAAACCAAGGTCCTCCCTGTCAATGCCTTCTTAATTTTCTCCTCTCATTTCTGACCTCCAGCAGATACTTAAGAGACCAGCACACATTATCTTCCAGTCATGACCAGACTGAAGCTGTTAGAGGTTGATAAAAAGCTCAACACTCTTTAAAAATAACTAGAATAATTCCAGTCGGGGACATGGGACAAATTAACATGCAGTTACAGGAATCTGACAATGATTATATGTCAGATGAACGAAGAGCTGGTGACCTCTCCAACGCACAGATAATACCAGCTAATACCATAGCATATCTACAGATTAAGTCACTAATTGCTAATTAAGTTTGACCATTCATTAAAATTGTGTGTGTGTGTGTGTGTGTGTGTGTAGAGCGGAAAGGAAATATAGTTGAATAAATGTCTATGCTCACATGCTGTCTGTGCACACACTGGCACTATTGCTCTTTACATTTAAAGGTCAAATTATACAGTTACTTTATTCAGACTAAAGTTTTGGCCGACATGTTTTGACAGAGCGCCATTAATTAATTTGTTCCACTCTAACTGACTTGTGAAAAATTTGACATCTGCTCCCAGATTAATTCACAATGAAAATACTAATCACATTTTGACACGTGAGGCTGTATTTTAATTGGCCGTTGGCTACAGTACCCATGCTCACACAACCAGATTTACATTTGTAACAATGATTAAATAAAGTATATTAAAGCTGAATGCTGTAACCTGTAAGTCATCATCACGGTAGATGTTAATGTCACAGTAAAATGGAAATTAGGACATATTTAGCTTTTGTAACTTGACAAAAGTTCCAAGTTAAATTGAATATGTTATAATTTCGAGAGGAATCATCCTTCCCTATTATTTTTATGTATAAACCGCAAACCGCTGATGGCTAGGCACGCAGCTGCGCTAGTGGACGCGCTGCAGAGCAACACTATACGCCATGGTCCTATTCCCAGCCTTGCCCCCCTAAAGAAAATTTTCACTTCAACCTCTACCTATTCCAACATTTAGCTAACTGTTTAATCATTACTTTTAGCTAGTCCTTGTACCATTTATCAATTACTTTTAGCAAACATTCTGTACTGGCTTGCTATCTAGTTTTCACACACTCTTACTTAACTGCAACATGTGTTCAGGTGGTACATTGACTTAATGTTAATATTATGCTACAATCTTTACACATACCACGTGGCAACGGGAGAAGTACCCCTGCTTGGAAATCACTACAATAGATAAAAGACACCCCCCCTAATATGGTTCTTAATTTACAAGGGTACAGCTTTTTATATTGCTTTCGATTATCTTAAAATCCTTAATTTCTTCTAAAAACCATACATCACCTGAACAACAGGTGGCACCATCAACATGGGCAATGAGAAAAGTATTAAGCTCAGGCGCTGGTCATGCGCATGCCAGAATACATCTGTGTATGGCTGGCAACTTTGTTTTTGTGTTCTCCTTTCTCAATTGCTCAAAAGACAGTCCATCCAGAAAAATACGGAGTTTTTTTGTGATTATGCGGCATGTTTTCTTAAAAAATGCAATGGAATATGCGGGATATTTATGCAATTTTATGCAATGTAATTGCGGGAACTTACAAAAATTGAAATCATGCAAGCCCCGCATATTTGGCGCAGAAATCGGCAATTTATGCGGCGAAAGTGCGGCATATTTGAAAAAATGCGGCCCCGCATAAATATGCGGATTTTGGCTGAATATGCAATGAATCGCATTTTTATGGAGGGACTGAAAAGAGCTTTTTACTGCTGTCCCTGGTTCACCTAGGCCTGAGGCCGGTAAAAATTGGGGGCCAGGAAAGATTAATGCCCCCTGTCTGAAGAGGCCAGAACTTCAACCGTGAGATTGTGTTACCAGAGCTTCAGGGAAGGCTGCAAACTTTGTGTCGTCCAGAGTTCCAAGGCACAAGGAATCCAGTGGAGATGGCTACTATGAGTACACTGGGGCTGCTAATCGGGAATCTGCTAAAGATACAACCTGCTTTGAATGCAAATCAGCAACTAACACTAGTATGTGCACTTGTTTGTCAGCTTGATTGAATCTGAACTGTATGACCAAGGAGAACAGCCTGGTGACACATCATGGGAACATGCAAATCAAGTATAATGAAAACACCCCAAAAACAAGTTAAATGCTATTCTTAATGTACGCAGTGCCATGGTTAGCATTGATTGACAGGTCGGCGTATAGCCATGATGTGATAAGGCAGTGCACATGCGTAAAGCAGAAGCAACTCTGTGTTCCGGAGAAAACACCAATGGAATCAGTGCATGTGTACCCTTTGAGCTTGAGTATCTCCACCTCGAGGCTAGTAAATGCGGCTTTGAAGATATACTTGTCCCGGCAGACAATTTTACCTATTTTGCTCAGGCATACCCCACAAAGAATAAGTCAGGCAAGCCTGCAACTGAGAGGATATTACAAAACTTCATTGCTGTTGTGTCGTAACAATAACGACTCTGTCTTGACTTCGAGAACAGGTAGCACGCCGGCATACATGTGTGTAGCTGAAGAACAACTGTACTTCTTCTCTTTTCTAGTACATTCACTTCTACTCTCAACTGGATTCAATGCACACAGCGCCACCTAGCGCTAAGGTTGAAACACCACAATTCCTTGCTTTGGCTATCCTGAGAAGCTGCACCATGATCAGGGACGGGAGTACGAAAATAACTTATTTCAGCGACTCCAACAACTGGCTGGACATCCCACTCTCGATAAAGAAAAAGTCAGAACGGAAAGACCACCTGCCTCACATTGTCAATGCGTACAACTGTACGAGACATGAAGCTACGGAACACTTACTATCTTTTCTCTGTGGGAGAGCCCCACGATTGTCGATTGACCTTCTCTTTGACCTGAAACAGAACTGGAGACAAAGACAAGATTTTACACAGAACTGGGCATCCAAGATGAAGCAGGAATACAGAATAGCATCAGAGAACAGTCAGAAATTCCTCGGCACTCCGAACTTCTGTTCGTCCGGGAACTTGAACCAGTGACCCTCCGGCGCCCGAGCGAACTTGCTACGGACTGAGCCCAGATTAAGCAACTACCAGTGACTTGAGTTTGTCTTTTTGTAAACGATTACCAGAAAATGTTGTTATTGTCCCAAAGGCAACCCCAGCTATTAATAACTGCTGCATTTATAACAAAAAAACAAAAGCATCCATAGGTGTCTGCTGTCAGGGAAACATTTTCACCTTATTTGACGTCTGGGACATACAATGTTCCCACACATCAGTTTGCTAACAATACAGTAATTACAGCACAGCCCCATTCTTATCACAAGAGGTGTGGACAACATGTATGTAATCCAGCTGGTGTCAGGGACGGTCAGCCTCTAACAATCACCATCTATTCAGAAAAGGCGGTTCAGAGCTTTTTTCAAAGGAAAGTGAAAATTACATTCATGCTCCATCTTTCCACCTTACATGCCCTCCTTTTGATAATGTTCCCACCCCGCAATTACGTCTGTGATTGCATGTCTGTCAGATGAAACTTTAAATGTGCGAGTATGAAAGGGATAGGGAGGACTTTTGCACAAAGGAGCAGTTTTAAAGTAAACAAGATGGTTTTACCTTTGTGATTGTGTGAGTTCTGAACAAAAAGGCTGAGACAGAGCTTTTTTTTCCTTTTTTTTTTAAAGGTCCAATATGTAATATTTGTACTGTAATAAATCCAAAAATGACACATGCCTCATCAGATATTAAGGAAACATGTTAAACTGAAATACTATCTTTTCTGACAACAATGCTAATGTCAGTATTTTTTCTTTTTGAAATTTACATTCCGTGACGGAATTTATGTTTATGTTTTGATCTGTGTGTTGTTATCAACTGCCCAGTTTGACAGCCAGGCCGGGTTGCCAGATATACCTGTAAAAACGTAAACCCAGCGCGCTACAGCTGTAACAGTAGTACAGCCATGAAAGCAGCTAACAAACGAACAGGATCAACGGAGATAGATTCTACCCGACCTAAAAAAAAAGAAAACAGCATGTTTCTAACAGTTGCGTGACCAGAGACGTAACAACCCCCTGGTAAATACTGGAGATGTATTTGAAAGATGGAGACAGCTTAGATCCCAAAAGGACGCAGAATTGGCTTATTTCCTCCTGAACAGGTAAGCATTAGCTTCAGGCTAATTTATCACAGCCACTAGGGACGGGCATTTTATGTCATTTCAACATTTGTGTACTCACATTGAATTATATAGCTAGAGTACCTGAGTTGGTTACTCGCAAAAACAATTGAGACACAGCCAGTAAAGTGATCCCGACTGGTCCTGGCTAACGCCGCCATGCTAACCCTGTTAACTGTTAACGTTACCGGGAGGACCAGGCAAGCAGCCCATGGCTGTTTACAGCGTGCTGCCTCGTCAGCGGCTGGAGCCGACAACGGTGAGTTATTTTAAGCCATGAGAGGGGGGCTGTAAATCGGGAAGAGAGGACTGTGAGTTTGCAGTGTGTTTAGCGATTGTTACCGTAATTCTAAGCCAATGAAGTGTGTTCCATCGGCAAGGTAACTAGTGGTATTTTTAGCGTTTCGTATTGTAATTCTAAGCCAAGGAAGTGTGCCTGACTGGCGTGTGGAGAGGACGGTGAGGTTGTTGTGTTTTTAGCGGTTCATACTGTAATTTTAAGCCGAAAAAGTGTGTCTGTCAGTTGGTTACAGAGCTCCGCGTGAGCACAGGCTTTTATGACTGTCAATATAGCTAGCATCTAACGTTAGCTACTCCGCTCATTGACACATATAAAAGACTCCGCTGTGCTGTGGAGTAATGTCTGGCTATGTGAGACTAAAAACGCACCACCCCGCGGGGCGGGGGGTAATGTCTGGCTATGTGAGACTAGCATCTAACGTTAGCTACTCCTTGCTGTGCTGTGGAGTAATGCTTGAGACTAGCATCTAACGTTAGCTACTCTGCTGTGCTGTGGAGTAATGTCTGGCTATGTGAGACTAGCATCTAATGTTTTAGCTACTCTGCTGTGCTGTGGAGTAATGTCTGGCTATGTGAGACTAGCATCTAACGTTTTAGCTACTCTGTGTGTACTGTGGCATTATGTGAGACTAGCATCTAACGTTAGCTACTCTGCTGTGCTGTGGAGTAATGTCTGGCTATGTGAGACTAGCATCTAACGTTAGCTACTCTGCTGTGCTGTGAAGTAATGTCTGGCTATGTGAGAAAAGCGTCTAGCAACATTGTTGTGAATGCTGCGGTCTCAGCCTGGCAACCCCCGTGAACTTCGAGTCTGGGCAGTAGGGGGCGGGGGAAACGACTCTCCAGTATTTTGAATTGGTAGTGCAGTAACTATTTTAACCGCTAGCTGCCAGTATTACATACAATATTACATATTGCACCTTTAAGGTTAACTTGTTAACTTAACACCACTTTGCATACCAATGGTCGACTTCTGTATGACAATGTCTTGAAGTCTAGTCTTGAAGGAAATCAGTTAATGAGTTTGTAAACTTAAGTTATCGTTTCACAAAATCAAATGTATCACATCACACCGTGCAAGAATGTTTACTCCACTTATAGTCAGATTTGTCGGGCGAGATCAGAAAGTAAATACAGGAAGAAGGTCCTGTGTGGACTAGTGCATATTTCTTGAAACTCCATGGTCAATCCAGCTCATTTCATTTAAATAATTTTTCAGACATTATTTCCCATGCAACGTTATAACGTCTGCTCTGCTCATTGAGACTCTTCTCTGTCGTCTGTCTCCAACTTTAACGGCGGCTGGTTTGCCCACTAAAAGGCAAGTGACGGCGAGCTTGACAGCAGTCTATTTCTCTCTGAGAGGTGTGCATCAGAGTGCGATTGCTGCATTCATACCTGCCCAAACGAACCGCACCAAGGGGGAAAAGGAACCCAGGCATTCAGTGCACACTTCACTGAAAATGAACACATAGTTGAGCAGAAACAGTGCAAACATTGCAATGTGTCATCCTGCAGTTTATTCTTCATAAGTTATTACTGCCTAGTAGCAAGGTGAGTGCATCTGCCTATAGGAGGAAAGATAACAATACACATTCTGTTTTGTACTTTCTGTACTGTTAAGCACAATGTGTTACATAGGGGAAGAAAAACAGATGCATTTCAATGTGGCAGCACGGTTGCTCTGCACTGTCGCCTCACAGCAAGAAGGTCCTGGGTTGGTCCCCGGTCAGGGCTGGACTGGCCATCTGGCATACCGGGCATTTTCCCGGTGGGCCGACGGACTTTTGGGCCGAATCGCCGATATAAATAGGCCTTTTTTATTTTTTGGCCGGGCCGGCCCATAAAGAACTCACAGCGGCCCATTGGTTAATTTTCTTTATTGGCACTGGCCTGACCCAATGAAATCCAGGAACCCCCTTCCCCACTCCGGGCCGCAAATTTACGAATCCCACTATGGCCACGCCTCCCGGCCCTGAGACACGAAGCTGTAATAGTTATGCTGGAAGTTTAGCATCCACGTTATAATGGACAAACGACCACCAAGTGCAAGGGAGGTGCAGAGAAATTACAGGAGAAAAAGATTAAGAATCTACAGGCGGATTCCTCAAAAATTTCGGACATGTTTGGGTCTGTAGTTGCTGCTTCATCATCAGCATTAGTCCTAATTAGGGAGGGAGGCTGTGTGTGTGTGTGTGTGTGTGTGTGTGTGTGTGTGTGTGTGTGTGTGTGTGTGTGTGTGTGTGTGTTGTGTGTGTGTGTGTGTGTGTGTCGTGTGTCCGTGGATGGATGGGAGTGCATCCTGCATAACGACAACAAGCAGTTTGGCTGTAACATTAAAGTTAGTGGCTGTCAGGTAACCTAAGCTTACATTGAAAATGCTAGCGGTTAGCCTGTTGGGTAGCTGAAAAGTCTGTGGATCTATAAAATCAGTGTTGATACAAGCATCAGTGTTCCTTGAATAGCTTAATTAGCTTCTCTTGTATTGGTGCTCTTTTCCAGGGCATATACTACTCTCAGCTTTATTGTAGCTTTTAGGAAGGGTTATAGTTATGGTTATTGTATTTAGCAGACATTTGTGTCCAAAGCGACAAAATATGAATCTTACAATAGTTAAAATTAACAGTAAACTGTTTTTAAAGTTGCTAAGCCAATATTAAGGAAAATAGTAATAATAAAAATAATGACAATACAATATCAAATAAAGAATAAAAAAATATAAAAATACCATAAATATACAAATCATAACTCTAAGAATGAATGAATTATTTAAGTGTAAGATCAACAGATAAGTCTTGAGTCCCCTCTTGAAGGATCCAAAATGATCACATGAACGCTGAACACTAGGCAACTCATTTAATGGAACGCACGCATATTTTAAGAGGACTGTCTGCAGGGAATGTGTCTGACCAATCACGGTGGGTGTGGGCCGCCTGGCCCAAAAATGCCAGGGCCGATTTTTTGTCCCAGTCCAGCCCTGTCCCGGTCAAGGTCTTTCTGTTGTTCACATACTGTAGGTTTCCTCTGGGTGCTCAGGTATCTTCCAATCAACTTAAAACATGTATGTTATGTTAGGTTGAATCTGCAATAGGGGCTGCCCACCTCTCCAAAAAGGATGGGGTAAATGCAAGTGCATACATGTATTATATATGTATAATAAATATTCACTAGTGTCATTTAAAGGTTTAATGAATACATACAGGATGTATAGATGTTAGAAGATGGATGAATGAAAAGGGGAAGGGGGATGATGGAAGATGGATGTCGTCTGATAGGCTGGTCTGGGAGGATGAACAGAAGACCGGGTGGAGGAGACTTAGTGTGGGGGTTCCGTCTCGGAAAAGTTGTCACCCAAGCGTATTATGGACCTCCTATGGACAATACCTAGATGAGACATGAGAAAAGTGTGCACCCGATTGAATACAAAGGGATGAGGGTAGGAGGGATGAGCGGATGAAGGATTGAGGGTAAGAGGGACAAGAGGATGAGAGAGGCGATAATGAGTGGATCAGCATATTCCAAAAATTCCACAATGCACTGACAATGCTCAACCTCGATACGTAGTTTATCAAGGTTGGTTATTGTCAGTGCATTGTGGAATTTGTGAGATATGTAGGCTATTGGGTTTGGGCAATATGTTACCTGTGCAATATTGTACTGTGCAAGGGCTGTGCCACATTTATTGCGGAGAATACAGCCGACGGGGTTGTTTAATGGGAAGTGCCAATGAAAGGAGTAGTTAATGTGCTTATTAAATGTATATGGAAGCATGTTTGTGTTGCATGAGAGTATGAGTTTGTATTTGTTGTCTTTTCTGTATTTTATGTTGTCTTTTTTGTATTCTGTGTCTTTGTAACGCTGCAGAATGGACAGAGTCCAAAACAAATTTCCCTTCGGGGACAATAAAGCATATCTTATCTTATCTTAGCATAGGGATGAATGGAGGGAAACGAATGGATGACGGGAAGGGAAAATGAGGGTGGGTCGAGCAATCTGAGACAAACGGGGCAGCGGAGTAGAACAGGTATATGTAGGCTTGACAGGTGATTTGAGGTGTGGTTGAGGCATGGCCCCGCTCCCGAATCTAAGTTAACCAATTAACTTCATATAAAAAGTTGTTCTAGTCTAGATCATATACTGTAAAAATAATGGAGGTAGCAGCAGTGATATCATCCATTAAAAGCCTAAAATTTGGGAATTTGGCCATCCCTAGGGAGGTGTTCCAGGCACGTCCAGCTGGGAGGAGTCCTCGGGGAAGACCCAGCACTAGGTGGAGGGATTATATCTCCAACCTGGCCTGGGAGCGCCTCGGGATCCCCCAGTCAGAGATGGTTAATGTGGCTCGGGAAAGGGAAGTTTGGGGTCCCCTGCTGGAGCTGCTGCCCCCACGACCCGACCCCGGATAAACGGACGAAGATGGATGGCCATCGCCAACTTGGTTTTTTGAAACCTTACATGACCATTTTTCGACGAAAGGGTGTAGCTGGGGAGAATGAAGCGTCTAAGCCAGTGTTGTTTATGGTTTATGGTTGGTTTTGCAACCTGTTGAGGCGCTGCATATTGGACATAAGATAGACTGCAGGTTTAACTTACTTTTGCATTGGCTTCACTTTTCAGACCTGGAAGCTCTGTCCATTTTTTTTTTCTTTACAGTCCATGGTCTGGTTTGTGTTTACCGATCAGGTTTTTTTAACTGCTCAATCCGAATCATACAGTATATACTGTACCACACAGCATCTTACTCTTTGTTAGGGCTTTATCACTGATGCCATTTGTTATTGATGAAACCACAGATAGGCCCATTGGCTTTGATGGATGATACAAAAAATAGCAATAGCAATACTTTATCCATCCATCCATGTTAATAGCATGAGCTATTGAGCTATTGAGAAAACTGAGCACATTCTAGTGATTTATCTCAATTGTTTTTTTTTTTAGAGGTTGGATGGACCTTCTCAGTCACAGTTACAATATCATCAAATATACAGAAAAGAACATGAGAGAACATACTTTTGGTCTTCCCATGGCCTTTCATGAAGAAGATCCAAGTGATGCTACTTCCTGTTGAACATGTCATTTGTGTAATGTTCCAAATTTTGTTATAGGAGGGAATGAGTTAGGGTAACTGAATTGAGTGAAAACCTGGGGACATGCCTAAAATGTGTATTTCAACTAAACTATTATGGATTTTTTGTAAGAAACTATTTAATTATTACGATATACATATACAACAAGAATATTCATTCACTGTTAATCTATATTTTATTTATTCCTGCACATGAATAATATCCTATCTTTAGGGATAAAGGTGGGTTGAAAAATGCGTGCCACAGTTTACGGAGGGCCAGAGTGGGGTCAAGGCTTAATATTAAAGATCCTGAACACCCAAACAGGTGTTCATAGTTAATGTGGCTGATTAGACCTTTTCAGGACTGTGTGGGTGTGGTTAGACTGAGTGATTGACATCTTCCTGAGTCCACTGTTAGTGTTGTTGCACCTGTTAGGGCGGGACAAATGACACCTTTGTCATCAATATTGGTAGAAAGAATTTGTGACCTAATAAGTTCCCATCAAAGCTCTGGCCCACCTTCAACATGAAAAGAGTCTAATCAGCCAGAGTAACTGTAAACACCTGTGTTTCTCCCCCCCCCCCCCAGAACCCCAATTGCAAATGGCACTGATTTGGCTTAGTGGCCACATCAATTGGAGCGTGTTCCCACTGCGACTCTCTGATGAGATGTTAGTTTCTGCAGCAGGAGTGAATAACAATGTAACTGTAACTATTTTATATATCTGCATCTCTCTGCCAATAACTAAACATTATTAGCTTTTTTTTTTTTAACCTGTATGGCTTGTTACTTTCTGTCTTTCACACCCTGCCCCTGTTGTCCTCTCATCTCTCAACTAAACAAGCCAGTTGAAAGGATCATTAAATGCTCATCAGCACTAACCAGGTGTTATTGATGTAAGGCGTAACACTGTCCTCCTCATCCCCTCTCTATTTCTCTCATAGTTACACCATTCCACTGAGCTCTAGCCAATGAGAATCTGTGAAGCATAGGGATTAACAAGGAAAAACTATAAACCAAGGCACATAGGCAGTGTAGAGTGTAATAGGAACATTCTTCTGGATGAAGCACATTTTCCTTGTTACTGCAGATGTGTGGATTAACGGTTACATAACTAGTGGAAAGTAATTGCATGTAGGTCTTTTGAAGCTGACATTACCTTAGCAGATTTTTGTATATAGTACATGATATGGCCAAAAGAATGTGGACACCCCTGTTGTTATTCTTTTGTGTACTTGAAGGGATGTACAATGAAGGAAAAGCTTAAAAGGTCCCATGGCATGAAAATTTCACTTTATGAGGTTTTTTTAACATTAATATGAGTTCCCCCAGCGTGCCTATGGTCCCCAAGTGGCTAGAAATGGAGATAGGTGTAAACAGAGCCCTGGGCCACTAAGGCCTATATAAAAGAGACTTCAGATACAGTATTAGGGGACCACTAAGGCCTATATAAAAGAGACTTCAGATACAGTATTAGGGGACCACTAAGGTCTATATAAAAGAGACTTCAGATACAGTATTAGTATTACTACTAAGACCTATATAAAAGCATCCAAAGAGCACCATGTCATGGGACCTTTAAAGCTACAGCATAATGATATTTTAAAACCGTGGTTTACAAAATCCCTCTCCCCTTGAGGCATAACTTGATTGCATTTTTATCAAATGGTTACAATAAAACTAGGAATAAAAGGAGCTAAGTCAAAGATCATGTTTACACAAAATTCAGACTCTTCGAAGTGAACTCAAAATCCAGATAAGCATCTTCATATTAACCAGTTCACTGATTAGTTTGCTTATTTAGCTTAACCTGTAATTATTTTCTTCTTTTATTAAAACTATGCCCATAGTGTTTTATGTAATTGTATTGCTGTCTTAATAAATCTAGAACATGAATCTTGATAGCCTAGCAGCAGAGAACTCTAGTTTCTTTATCATTCCTACTGTGTATGTATCTGATTAATGGGCTTCTTTCTCAGCACACATTTGGATTTGTCATAGCAGATAAAGCACAAGTGGAACTAATAACATTAAAGGCTAATCCTGTATTTTTCAACCTGGGCCCTATTTTCCCATGCGTTTGTGTCTAAGGGCCTTTTCACACCTGAAAGCAGAGAACCAACGTCCACATTTTCCCCACCTGATCATGTGCAGTGTGCTGCTGTCAACAGTTTGGGAAGATCCTCTCCCTTTCCAACATAAGGATATTCCTATGCCATGCTGTCCTTTCAAAGAAAACAACATATGTTGTTGACAAAGCCCTGTAGTGGCCGTAGTAATTATGATTTTAGCCCGTCCGGAGCAAAGAAGTAGGTCAGGGTGGGTGAATGAGACAACAAAATGTCTTTAACTCGGAGGCTGCTTTCTTTTCTGTTCCCTATACGCAACGTTTCTCAATCTCAAGGATGCAAAGAAGGGACTTGTGTTCTTGGGGAGAACGTTCTTGCTGGTTGTTCTTGGAAGAAGGAACTCACAAGTTCATAAGCACACAAAACGCTGTTAACAGTTTGAGACGCTGCGTTCTTGCTGTTACTGCGCAACTACATAGGCGTAATTTACAGGGGGGGTGGGGGGTTACTAATTAGAGGTTAATAATTAGAACTGGCCGGTGCAAACCCCCAAAAAAACTATTATAATGTCCTTTACATAAATAAAGACATTTGCACCATAACTGTACGCAGAAAAGGCAAGAATTGTTGCAGAAACATTTACCAGAATGCAGAAAATTTCAATTTTGCTCAAAAGTGGAGATCTCAACCTTTCCCCAATGTTGAACCCAAAGTTACACCCGAGGCCGCCTGCAGTGCTCCAAATTAACAGCTAGAAATAAAAACCACAACAATATAACCACTTTATAATTAAACAAGCTCCGGACAAGAACACCTCATAACGTTACCACTATTGCAATTATATTGAAAAAAACTAAACTTATTGAGTTTTTATTTTTTTGGTTCATGGTTTAGCTCAAACTCCCCTTATTTATTCAAAACAGTGGAGTGCTATCCCACTAATATAAGTATGTATGTGTATTAGTGTCAAAAAGAATCTCTGAATGGATATCCACTGGCGTGTCCTAGGTGCCCCTATTAGTGTTATGTGGAATTATCATTTTTAAATGATTGTAGTGCACTGGGACAACAGATGGAAATTAGCAATAACAATTATAAACGTTGGTGTCTCCCCTTAAAGCTTTTAGTGCGTAACTTTTTGATATTAATGAACGTCCGTTACATTCAAGCCATTGCCAAACGAGTTGCTACAAAGCTAATTCAGACTATCAGCTCCACACAACTCTCTCTGGATTTCTCAGTGTGGCTATGTTCAGAAGATTGTGGCGTCCGGTGACTTTCCCGCGCGGAAACTCGCGGAGGCGGCAGAAACTACGCACTATTAGTTTAGTCACTACTAAGCACTAGTTTAAGTCTAAATAACATGCCATAGCTTGTTACCGCTTTATGTACATTTATTTACCGTAAAGACTGAAACTCATCTTTTAAAATATTTTTATCAGAGAAAAATACACCAAACAATAAGTATGAATTAAATACTAAATCGAATGTATATACATAATTTATTTTCAAGCTCTCAAAGAGAGACGGGTATCTCTGTCCCCGCCTCTGCCTGCTGCTGTAGTGTGTGTGTGACTGTGTGTGTGTGTGTGTGTGACTGTGTGTGTGTGTGTGTGTGTGTGTGTGTGTTCTGGCAGTTCCCCCTTACAGCAGGGTGCCATCTGGCTCTGAAAGGAGAGAACAGGGAGCAGTGAGGAGTACAAAGAAAAAAAAAAAAACAGGAAGTAATCAAATAAAAAAAATTATCAGATACTAACAGCAAACAGATGGGCAAAAAAAGTGCGTGGCAGTGACAGTGACAGTTGCAAGTTAAGGCGTTTCAACCAATTTCAGAACTCCGCCAGGGAAAGAAAAAAAGGACAAGGTAGAGGTAGAAATTATACTGCACATCTCGAAGCATAACCAAAGTGATTTCCTAGCTAGGCTGCAGAGCGTGAAGAGATAATCATGTTGAATCTGTAAAGCCGCCAACCCACTGATGAACAAAAAAAAGAGTTGAGGTTGTTGTCTCGGTGCATGGAGGAGCCAATTATTCATTTCCTTTACAGTAATGGAGGTAAATATTCCATTTGCCCAGGGCTGTAGAGCCAGGTTTAAATTGAAGGCTGCATCACATACAAAAGTGAACAGTTGGATTTATAAATGACAAAGCAGCATGTTGTGTCTTTGTCAACTGACAGTTTGTCTCTGTATTACCCGATTTTGACGCATTTTGGCTTTCTTGCTCAGAGTTAGATGAGAAGGTCGATGCCGCTCTCATATCTGTACACTCTAAGACATATCTGTGTACTAACCGTTGTATGGCTGTATATTTTAACAGAAATTGTCCATAAAATGAGATTCGCAGTTGGATTTCTATTTATTTACATTTTGAATTGGATAATGGGGCCTTGATCTGTGCTCCGACAACTAACGTATTTATGAACATAGTTATTCCCTGAATATGAAGTTCTGCCATCAGGGAGAAGATTCCGTGTGCCGAGATGTAAAACAAACAGACTAAAGTTATTGTTTCTTCCAACTTCCGTCAAGCTGCTGAACTCCAATAGTAAATCTTAGCCCAGCAGAGCAGGGGTGCAGTAAATACACCAGGGGCCTGTTGCACAAAACCAAGATAAGGGATTAAGCTGGGATATTCAGGTTATCCTGGACGAATTTAGCTTTGACTTGGTTGCACAAAAGCAGGTTGAATTAAACCCAGCCAAGTAACCATGGTGATTTATTCTTTGCAGCTAGCCTCGTCCAGAGCAGGCTAACAGCCAGGCTAAGATTAATCCTGGAGTCTTGTGTGTTAAATCAGCTGCCGCTCTGATCCGAAATAAACGTGTTTAACAGTTTTTCCGTTGTCTTCTGAATGTGTTCCACTTCATTTTATTAACATGCATTACTTGTCACTATTGCTGTCACGAGTTTGATTTAAATCCTACGATTGCAGTTGTTGAGATGGTAATGGTAAAAAGTGGGACGATACGGAGGAAATGGGCTTTTAAGAAGCTTGCCACAAAGCTTCTTAATCATTTTATTTTGGGGCTGTCACTTGTCATCTTGGGAGTGAGAAAAAAAACCATGAATAATAACATTGTTTTACAGATATGCTTACAGTGTGTATTGAAGTCACTTCTTTTTCTAGTTTTTGTCCAGTCATGCTTGTTCTGTATGAACATTAATCGTAGAAAGATATTTAGAATTAGACATAGCTTATGGAGATTTGTGCATATGGTTGTAAAACATATTCTCGCATTATGAATAAGCTTTGAAATTAAGCCTATAGTCCTTATAAATTTCCCAGGAACAAGAATTCCCTCTGCTCACTTTTAAGTCGAAGTAGACTAAATAATAATAATACATTTAATTGATATAGTGCTTTACAGGCTACTCAAAGACACTTTACACTAAAACCAGCACATTTAGCGCATAAAAACAGATACAGCAATAAAACAACACATAAAACAAGCATATTAAAGCAATTAAAACGTGGAGTGACTAAGTAGATTTTTTTAAATCCATACGTATTCAGTCGGTCCGCTATTGTCTGTCGGGCTTTTTTTTCCGTTTGATAACAGCCGTATTTCCTTTTTTGCATAATTATATGTTTCACCTCCTCGTAAATTTCCATTAGAAGCTGCTGCTCAGCGGGTGAAACATATGCTGCACACGTCTTTTCCATTTCTGCATCAGTAAATCTGTGATCGATACCGTGGTCTATTTAAGAAAGCCGTGAACGTGCACTTATCCCAGCTATCTACTCCTGGCTTGACATAGCTTCACCTTCTCATCCTGGCTCGGCAAACGTGCAACCGATTAAGCCGCGATGAGCGGATCACACTAAGTCAAGCTGCGCTTTTTTCAGTTATCCTGGATTTCTTTATTCTACTTTTGTGCAACAGGCCCCAGCCCTTTTTGCACTTCACACTTTAATTATTACAGTTAATTCTTAGGATGTTGTGTTGTCTGTGCTGTCGTGTGTGTGTCCTTCTTTTGTGTCTTAGGACGCTCTGCTGATCTCACTTTCATGTTGAATTTATCTTAGTGTATTTGTATTTTATTTTATCTAATTTGAGAATGTCTTTATGTTACATGTTGTTTGTGTTGTGAAGCAACATATTGTGGATTGTGGCACTGTGTCCAAGACAAATTTCCACTCAGGGACAAGAAAGTGTATTCTATTCTATTAACGTAGTTTGTAGATAACTCATGCATACCACAAAGTCTGTAGTTGTTTTTAGTAATAATAAGCCATGGTTCAACAAAGAGATCAAAAAAATGATGTACAGAGAAAAATCATGCTTTTAAAAGTGGTGACAAAGATCTATATAGAATTGCTAGATTTGAATTTGAACGTGCTCTGAAGAAAGCAAAGGCTAGATACAGAGATAGTCTAGAAAATAAATTAAAAGCTAAAGACACTAGAGGGGTATGGCAGGGACTACAGAGGATCACTAGGTACAAGACTAATCAGGCAGGTCAAGATGTAGACCCCCTAGCTCCCAGATAAGCTTAATGAGTTTTACTGCAGATTTGATTGCCCCCGACCCGACACAGGCCCTGGATTTAGAACAGACCCTGTAACCCCACCATTTGTGGTTAAGGAGCATGAAGTCAAAGCCCCGCTCCGTAAACAGAATGTGAGGAAGGCAGCAGGGCCAGACGGTGTGTCTGCTTTTCCTCTCAAGTGCTGTGCCCATCAACTTGCCTCTGTCTTCATTTTTAACTGGTCTCTCTGTGAGTGCAAAGTTCCTGCATGTTTTAAATCTGCTATATAATCATCCCTGTACCGAAGAAATCAAATGTTAGTTGCTTGTATGACTACAGGCCTGTTGCTCTGACCTCTATTGCAATGAAGGTTTTTGAACGGCTGGTCTGCAAACAGTTAGCCGGTGTCGAGATGGACAGCCATCAATTCGCCTACCGTGCTAACAGGTCTGTAGAGGATGCTGTATCTCTGCCTTCACAGCATCCTGCAGCACCTGGAGGCCCCTGCTACATATGCAAGAGTTTTATTCATAGACTATTGTTCTGCTTTTAATACTATTATACCCATTACATTATTTGGTAAACAGCTGATGGGAATCAATCAATCCCTATGTCACTGGATCCTAAACTTTTTATCAGACAGGAGGCAGGTGGTTAAAATGGGCAACCTGTTCTCCAATTCCACTACTCTCAACACTGGGGCCCCAAAAGGGTGTGTCCTCTCTCCTCTGCTTTATTCGCTCTACACCAATGACTGTGTGTCCCATTCTGATAATGCTAATATCTTCAAATATGCTGATGACACAACCGTAGTAGGACTGATTAGTGACAGTTGTGAGTCAGACTACAGATCTGAAGTGGCAGCCTTACCGGGGATTTCCACTGGATGCGTAACAGCTGTGGACCGGCTCCGCTGCGTGCCGGCTGCGTGCTTCGCCGTCCATCAATACCCACCAGGTCCGGATTTGTTGCGGCACGGCTGCGGTGTAGAGTAGAGGGGAAACAACTCTGCTGTGTTTTCAAGGTGTAGCGCAGGGAAATATGATCTGCCGTGAGCGCGGTGTATTTTATTTTGAAAATTAACCGGATATTTATTTTGTTTCTGTGCTCGACTTCCTGTCCCGTACTATCTGCCGTCAGCTGAATTGCTGCGGAGCTCTCCGGCGTCCGGCAAAAATAGAAGCTCTGCGTCCCACTGACGGAACTGGGACGCAGTCGGAACGCAGACGTTCTGCAGACGTTCTGCAGACGTTCTGCAGTCTGTGGAAATACACACACTGACTTCAATGGAAACCTAATGACTCCGTCGACGTTCTGGAGACGTTCCGGAGACGTTCCGCATCCAGTGGAAATTGCCGGTTAGAGGTATGGTGTGGTGGATGGTGAGAGGACCAACCTATTTTTAAATGTTAACAAAACAAAAGAATTCAAAATTATAGGACATGCCATCCCATCTGTAGCCTCTATCTACGCCACGCGGACCAGCCACAAAGCGCAGAAAGTGTTAGACGAACCCCTCACAGTTTCAGGGGCAAAACATCCCGCTTTAGTAACAGTACTTACCCTACCACTATTAGGCTCCTTAAAGGAACACGCCGACTTATTGGAAATTTAGCTTATTCACCGTAACCCCCAGAGTTAGACAAGTCGATACATACCCTTCTCATCTTCGTGTGTGCTGTAAAGCTGTCTGACGGATCCAGCGGCATCAGCCCATAACAGAACAGCCAGGTGAATGGTTCCAGTAATCCTACTGCTCCGAATAAGTGACAAAATAACGCCAACATGTTCCTATTTACATGTTGTGATTTGTAGAGTCACAGCGTGTACAAAAAACAACGTAACATGCGACACAGCCATCTTCTAACCGTAAACAAACCGGGAACTCTATTCTCAGGCGGAAGAATATAGTACTTGGGCGGAGTGATATGCTCGCAGCAAGGCTGTCTGAGAATATAGTTCCCGGTTTGTTTATGGATAGAAGATGGCTGTGTCTCATGTTACGTTGTTTTGTAACGCGCGATTTCTACAAATCACAACATGTAAATAGAACATGATAATGTTATTATTATTGCACTTTTGTCAATTCAGACAGTAGGCTAGTTGGAACCAGTTACCTGCAGGATCTGTGCTGGGCTAAGCTAATGCTGGAGCCATCAGACAGCGTTACAGCACGCACGGAGATGAGAAGGGTATGTATCAACTTGTCTTACTCTGGAGGTTACGGTGAATAAGCTAAATTCCCAATAAGTCGGCTTGTCCCTTTAACACTCAGGCACCTTGCACAGTAAACCTGTACTAAATGCACCTTATTCAAAAGCACCTTATAGACTGCACAATACACTTCATGAGAAGTTGCAATAGCACAGTCTTTGCAACTTTTTACTGGTTTAAATGATTGTCTATGTGGTTGTCTTTTATGTGCTGTATGTTCCTGTGTATGTATTGCCTTTTTTTAACCTGATTGGCACCAAGACAAATTCCAATCAACTGTGCTGACATGGCAATAAAGTATTGAACTTGAACGTAGTTATTCACTACAGTATCATCGTAAATTATTAACCAGCACTTGGATTAGCAGAGGTCAAAAGTGCCACAAAGAAAGCGTTATAGGGTCAAAGCATAAAAACGCATAAAAAAAAAAAGTGTTGGAAAAAGCATCAAAACAAGCGACTTTTAAATAATTCAAGAAAAAAAAGAAGTTTACTAACTGTGCAGCTTTGTCCGAGAGAATTTTAAATAACAGTTCTGTGTTTTTACTGTAGCTACACACATTTCTGTTTTTAATTACGGGACAAAGTCCAGGTAATGAGCTGCCAGAACTTTTTTTTGTTATTTTACGGATTTATTTCTGAGAGTGTATAGTAAATATTAGGGGTTTTCCCGATTAATTGAGTGTGCAAATATTATTATCCACATTTGGTGACAATAATTCTGCTTCAAAATATACTTGCTTACTCTCTGCTCTACATATACCATTCCCTCATCAACAGACAAACTGCATTTGTGAAGCGAACACTCTAGCAATTGCATCCAGGCACTCTACAATCCTGGTTCAACCCTGCTTCCATCCCCTCAGGAAAGCATTACCCACACCTTCATACCTCCTCGATTACACTGCTGTAATTCTTTTTCTCTGGCATCAATTCAAAAAAAAAAAAAACTCCCTCTCGCCTCCAGCTCATCCAAAACCCTGCTGGCAGGATTTTGACTGAGGCTAGGAAAAAATTATCACATTCCACCGATTCTGGCTTCCTTACAATGGCTACCTGTTGCTTTTAGAATTGATTTCAAGATATTATTGATCACCTTCAAAGCCCTGAGAGGCCTCGCTCCACGTATTTTTTTTTGTCTGCTCTCTTGTTGCCCAATGTCCTTTCCCACACCCTGACATCCTCGGATGCGTCATTCCATGTTGTTCCAATGTCCACATTCATACACAAAGTGTATAGAGCCTTTGCAGTCAGGGCTCCTAGACTTTGTGACGAAATCAGCGCTGCAAACATTCTGGTCTTTTAAATCTTAAAAAAAAATAAAATAAATAAATGTAAGTAAAAAATTACTTTTCGGTTTGATTGTTAGTTTATTTAGGATCCTCATTAGTTCATGCATAGCAGGAGCTATTCTTCCTGATGTCCTTATGACATAATGGGACAATGCATTACTTAAAGCTATAGTGTGTAGTTTTTGACGCCCCCATGAGGACTTCTAAGTAATAAGATCAAAACTGTTGGCGCGTCCAGATGATACAAGCCTTCCATGACCATGCAAGGAGGACACGGAGGATTAAACAAACATGATGGACTCTTCAGAAGAGGTCATTATCTTCACTTGAGTTTCTGCACGAGAAAGTCGCCGGACGACACAATCTTCTAAACATAGTCATACTGAGAAATCCAGAGAGAGTTGTGTGGAGCTGATAGTCTTAAATAGCTTTGTATCAGCTCAGTTGGCAACAGCTTGAATGGAACGGACGTTCATTAATATCAAAAAGTTACGCACTAAAGCTTTAATACGCACATTACAATACATCGTAAACAATATATCATAGGAAATTATAAGACAGAATATAAACATACACAATATCATTTGATAACAAAACTAAAAATCACAAATAGGACAGACAGACACAGACAGGACAGCTCCACCAGTGCAGTCATACGGCATTCCATACAGTCCCATACATCGTGTTTACATTTTTTTTTAAGAGAGTTACACCAACATGCTATCATCACATAACATCTGTTCCATCCTCTCAGGACACACAATTGAACACACATTCCTATTCATTTATTTTATTTATTAAACCTCAACCAAGGTAGTTTTTGACTCTAATCAACATCTCTAATCAAAAGATATTTCTTATCTAAGCTTTTAAATCAAACTTTACTGATTTCTTGTGTAATATGATTTCATTTATGTTTAATGACATCTTTGTTTGTTTTACTCTCTGTTTTATATTATTCCTTCTTTGTACCTGTGTTTTGAAAGATGCTATATAAATAAAGTCTATTATAGTTATTTAAATTGTTATTCAAATTACGGCTTGATACCCCTTCCCCTTAACAGCCCAGTTTGATAAATGGAAACAAAAGTCGATGAATGAGAGGGAGAAAATAGCAGTGTAATTGCACTCTTGTTTTCAAGTGCCCCCGCTACATGTAGTCATCAAAGCAATGAGAGTGTTTTGTAGCCTCTCAACAGGCTTTCTGATTCATGTTAATGGAACCTTTCGGCTCTTGTGTGTCCTCAAGACTCGGTTTTGGGCATACTTTGGTTTTCTGTACACCTCTATCCTTCCTGGGTCCCTGTTGGTGCCTTTCAGACCTACACTGCTATCATTTCCTCTCAATCAAACCATATTTCATCAGCTGTTTCTCCTCCCTTCTATTGCCTTCTTTTCCATCTATTTATATAGCAAGCCCAGCAGCTTTGGATGAATCACTTCTAAATTCCCTCACCATTTTTTGACAAATGCAGGTGCCAGACTCAAGACCCAAGACTTTACATCTGTGCAATTACACAAAAAGCTCCAGAGAAACACATAAATGAGCGCTGTCTCCATTGTCCTGCACAGCTTTAGTTTTCCAGGTCAGTCTTTGTCACATAACCTGACGTGCCAAATGGTTATACAGAACCATCTGAGAAGCCCTCAATGGAAAGGGCAGGCACTTCCAAAATATATTTAACAGGTGATTGGATGAACCATCTGTCCATCACGACCGGCATTGTTGTTTTGAACAAACAGTTGCGGCTGTCACACACACACACACACACACACACACACACACACACACACACACACACACACACACACACACACACACACACACACACACCTAAATGATGCCCTTACCTGCCACTAGTTAAGACACAGATTAATTACTTGAAACCTGACAAGATGAATACTGAATGATACCTGATCCCGCGATTAAGAATTTATACTACACAGCACACATTCCTACTAATATGGTCATAAAAAAATATTTACACTTACTCAAGTTGATCTTCAGCTAGATCAAAATTATTTGCTCATCAATGTCACAGCCGTCATGTTCTGATATGCTGCTGAAATTGTTGTCGCTTTCTAGAATCATTGAAAGCGCCCCTCTTACCCGTGTGCCATCGTCCCTTACTTGGGGGTAGACCCTGAGCTATCAAATCCTCTCTCTTACAGACATGCTCGGCTGAGTGTCACCATCCTAAACTTAAATTCAATTCAATTTTATTTATAGTATCGAATCATAACAAGAGTTATTGTTATGGTTTTGGTGTCTTGTCTTATTTTGGTGGTCTGTTTTGTGCTCTGTTTCCTGTTTTATTTTGAAGTCTCTGGTTTTCTGTCTTGTCTTGTCCTATTTACTTCCTGTCTTGTGTTTCCCTCCTTTTGTTGATTGCTCTGCCCTGCCTAATGTGTTTCACCTGTTTCCCAGCCCTTGTGTCACCTGTCTTGTGTTATCTCATTAGTCTGTGTATTTAGTCTTGGTGTTCCCCTTGTCCAGTGTCAGATGATTGTTTGTTTGTGTGTTTCCCAGTTTCCCAACCGTGTTCAGTTCTGTCTCCTCGTCCGTGAGTTTTGGTCAGTAGTTCTGTTTCTGGTTTTCCTTTGTTTTGTTAGTCAGTTCTCTGTTGGATTTTTGGACTCTTGGTTTGAATAAACCTTCCACCTTACACATTCTCCTGCCTGCCTGCCTGCTCTCTGCATTTTGGGTCCGCCATTCCCTACTCCTCCCTGCTACACCTGACCGTTATCTCGAGACATTTTACAGATAGGGTAGGTCAAGACTCTATAATTTAAAAAGACCCAACAATTCCAGTAATTCCCCCAAGAGCAAGCATTTAGTGCGACAGTGGCGAGGAAAAACTCCCTTTTATTTGTTTTAGGGAGAAACCTGGGACAGACCCAGGCTCTTGGTAGGCGGTGTCTGACGGTGCCGGTTGGGGGTGTGATGAACAGTGGCAATAATAGTTATAATAAAGATAATGGAGCTACGACTAGAAATAGTAGTTGTAGTAGTTCATGGCGTAGCAGGGCACTGCACGGCGTTACAGGGCGTAGCAGGGCACAGCAGGGCATAAGCTCATAGGTATTTCGTAGGTACACAAAAAATGTACGCAGTCCTCCCCCTTTTCTTTGGGATAACAAAAGGCTGTACCAACCTTTGTTTGCCTCTCGTATAAATACTCGTATTTATTTTTTCCTCAACACAATGTCTATTTCCTCCCTCAGTACCGCTGCCACCTCGTCCCCTGCCACAGTGTGAGCTAGAGACGCTGCTCTCTGTATGCTTAGAAATGACACTATAGGCACCTTTAACTTTTCATTTAAACCCTGTTCCCTGCGGTCGAAAAGGCCCTTATGACAGCAAAAAGTGGTCGAGAACTCTCAGCAAAGTGTGTGTGTGTGTGTGTGTGTGTGTGTGGGGGGGGTTCTTTACTTGATTTTCTCTGGAAAAAAGAAAATAACTTGTTGTAATAAACTATACAGACTGGGACCAAGATTGATTGATCATGTAATAAAGTTACTTTACAAGTAGCTTACTAACTCAAAAATGAGGATTTAGTGTTACGATATTAAACAAGACATTTCACTTAATATGTGCCAATGGCTGGTTTAAATATGTTTTTCAAACTAATAAAAGTCTTTGTCGATCCACTAATTCAAGATTTATAGAGATGGCAGACTGCTTTGGATGGAAAATGCATTTTGCATTGCATCGACTTTGTTATGATGTAGCAGATGTTAAGATGTCTCTTTGTCTTTGCAGCTGAATTATTAAATCTGGTATTGACACAGTTTATGGTTTGTAGCTTTGCCTATATTAGGCCACATTGTAGACATCACATATTGGGAATTTTTGCATCAGACATCTGGCATAAAACAGTGGCATGGATTATTAGTGCTAACCTGACACTACTGTAATTAACTCATCACCTATTGCAAAAACTCACTCTGACATCTCTCCATTTGTGCATGAATAGGTCCTGAGCATGTCTCTGTGTATTTCAGGCCTGTGTGTAGTGATTTCTAACAGAGTTTAAATTGTAATTTCCCCACTGGGGATCAATAAACAGTATAAATTATTAAAATTATTATTGTATAAAATTAACTAACTTACTTATATACAGTCAGTACATACAGGCATGAGAGTGGAAGTGATCTTCTCAGAAAGCAAGCCAAACATTGTATCTCCCTAAATGTTTAACTGATGCTTTAACAATATAAGACAGAGGGCTAGATTTATCAAGCCGTTTGCGCCTGTTTCCAGGCGCCAATTGGTCGCAAAGACGGACGTAAACGATGCGGGCTATTTACAAACAGGGCGCACTTGGGTAAAATCGCAGATTGTCTGCCACATGAGCGAGAAGAGACAAGTTGCGCTTTCAATATGCGTTCGTGGGAGGGTCGTGGGGAAAGTGGGAGTTCCACCCAAAAAGGTCAGTAAGAGCGCGCCTCTATTCTGCGGGGGAAATTCTCCGCCTCTTAAAAGCAGGTCTAAACCAGCCGCAATCGAGTTTGAGCAAGACGAAGACATAGGCGAGGCTGAAAATATTTTTAACACAAGAATCACGCTTTGTCAGTGAACACAACATCATTTAGCGTTACAGATCAAGCAGACATGCAATATTAGAGTTACTGGAAGAAATCAAAGATGAAATTGAATCTCCCACTCAGCGTTCACATCCCATTCCAGCAGTTGTTAAACTCCTCGCTACATTACAAATATTGGCATCAGGATCATTTCAAACAGTCATAGCATCAGCAGTGCGAATATCGCAGTCTGCACTCAGCCGTATCATAGCACCAGTACCGCTTTGCTACAGCGCAATTTACGGTCTAGTGGGCGGAGAAAGACGCTGATTGCCTGATGGGTGTCAGGGTTGATAAATACTACGCAAAATGTGGAAGCATAGCGTGCGCTATTCCCGAACTCGCATAAACAGACGCAGCGCAAACTGCGCTAGTGTTAGTAAATTAGGCCCTGAGTGTTTTATATAAACACTAGGAGCACCAGTAGGCTTTATAATTCACAGTTACTGCTTTCCGTTAGATCATTTATTGATTTCGATGTTTACGACCACACTTGAAGGCAACTTTATTTCACAGGAGAGAAAGAAAGAAAAGAGACGAGCGAGACATAGGGAGTGCTTCGCTGTGGCAGGAAACATTCAGCTATTAAACAAACTTTTTTTTACCCTCTTAGTGTTTTAAAACATTCTCGTGGCAGCGATAAAGGCAGTGATGTTTCCTGTTTACTGTACGGGATTCTCACACCACCTCAAACCATAGTCTGATCGCCGGTTACATGATTGGTCACCGCAGCGCGACGTGGTGTTGTGATTCTCCAAAATTTGAGTCAGTCTCAACTCTTCACCGCAGGCCCGCTGCGTTTTTTGGAGTGTCCCCCCCTTGCGGCAACCCACACCGCATCCTAAACACACTGCCCCCATTCAAAATAAATGGAAAGACCTGCGGACGGCCGACACAGGCAGTATGAACACAGCCTTAAGGTTGCATCACTGTTTAGTATAGCCAGGTTTGCCTAACCCTAAGTCCCATACTCTACTGTAAAGGGGAGGAAATCCTGGATCACACAATATTATATTATATAATGCAACCTGTAGAAATTCTCAAGTACGCATGCCATTGTTGCTGCAGAGGGAGGGCATGCTAAGATATAACAATGACTTGTTGCATTGGTCATGATGAATTTGAAGGGCTGTACACACCAAGAACGAAAACTATAACAGTAACTATAAATATTTGTTTTAAAAATAGTTCTAACTCAAGTGGATGGTGGCACTAGGACAACGACAGAAAAACTGACTCAATCAAAATCTATCAGAATGGACACGTGCATCACATTTAACACGTCACGTTCAAAATTGCAGATGACATTGCGGAAACGGGTCGGTTTTTTTAAAGAAGCTATCACCCTCTTAAGCAACGGTAATTTGTTGATGTTATTTTCTTTCTCTGCACGATGTACAGCAGTAACAGGTCACCAACATACATTTTGGGGCTGTGCTTGGCGCCCATTTTCACAGAATGTTAGTTAGTTTATGTCATATTAATGTTTAATGTGTGTTTACCATTAACCAAGGCAAATTCCACATAATTGTAACTTATTGTGGCAATACATACTGATTCTGATTATCAGTGTGGATGCTCACATCATTATTGTTTTTGGTGCGGATGGCCCTTAATTGTCAAAACTACACATAATTCTACATCTAGGCCTTGTCAAACCATAAAAGACCTCAACTAAAATAAAAAAAGGATGTTTGAATTTCAAAAGTATAACGTGTCAGCTTCAGACTCTGACTGAATGGCTTCTCTGAGCCAGTGCTTCAGGCACATTAGCTCTTGATCCTTGGGTGAGAGCTAGACTGGGTGCTAACCAGTTGAATAGGCCACTGATGATATCTGCTGCAATCAGTCAGACAAAAGCGTTGCCTGTAAATGACGTTCAACACTTCTAACAGCTATCACTGTGTTACGTGATTGTGGTCTTTCAGCGCTTTTATAGGCTATTCATCCTGGACACTATATGTTGTGCTCACTACAAGATCTATATCAGCAGTGTATTGTGAAGATGTCATTGACATGTTAACAAGAAACTAGTTTTCCACCACCATGTTTCCATCATTCCCGGATATGTCTTTTACCAGGTGCAGAGATTACAGAAAATTGCACTATAAATTGTCACTGCAAAAAGACTCTGCACGATGATAGTCACAAAGTAACACAACCTTGTATTCATAATCATGTTCAAGTTTGTTAATTGTCATTGACATTAAAAATTAAAAGTAACACAACCACGTAGTCATAATGACGTAAAAATTAAAAGTACAATTGTACATTCAAATGTACCATCCCTCTTAGCCCTTATACATATATATGTATATATATACATATATATATATATATATATATACACAACAAACAAAAGTAAAGAAAATCATACAATGCTAAATAATCACAGAGCTATTTAATGTGCATGCTGTTGAGTAACCTACTTACCTGGTAAAAACTGTGGCAGCTGGTCTGAACTCTGGTGTCCCTGAGGAGTTTTTCTGATGGAAGGAATAAGAATGTGCTGCGTGGCTGCTGTCCTCCATAATACATAGGGCCTTCCTATTGCAGTGGGAGGTTTAAATCTGTGGCAGTGATCTACTTTTTCTTTCTCAGTTGTCTTGTTGAGTGATGCTGCCAAACAACACCAGTTGCTGCTAGTAAGGAATGCGCTCTGTGGTAGCCCGATAAAAATTGACCAGGACTTTTGTGGACATTCCGTATTTTTTACTTCTTAAAATTAACAATTATCTCCTTTGTTTTCTCAACATTTAAGGAGAGGTTGTTGTCTTGACCGTAGACTGTGAAAAATATGGCGGACAGGTACCAGAGACGTCACCCCTCCCCCACTGGTTTCTGGACTGCTACTTTGAAGCCTCGAGTTTAACAATTTGGCCGTCGCATCTTGGTTTTCTAAAACCGGATGTTATGATTTTTGATGGTGAAGCTGGGGAGGATGACGCTAAGCTAAACGCTAAAGAGGGAGAGTTGCCGATCTTCAACCCTTCTGAAGTGAGTCATCCAGTGGAGATTTACCAACGGGTAAACGCACACCTGTGGGCACTGGCATTCATCTGCATACGGCAGTACAGAAAATCGCCTTCCCCAACTTTCTTTGAAGTTACCAGCTAACATTAGCGCTAAGAAGCTAGTTTGGTTGGCAGAACGCTAGTCTCGCTTTGCCAGACCATCCACCCGCTGTGGAGCGGAGGAGGGTCTGGCTAGTCCACACAGCAATTCAGGATGGGAGAAAAACGTGCTCTGGTTTATTGGCATTTCTTCAAACCAATTACAATCGTCGTGGGCGGCGCTAAGCTCCACACGGAGCCGCTGTAAAATAGTTATGTGATTGGACAGATAGTCTAGCTAGCTGTCTGAATTTACCATGGAGAGATCTGAGGAGCAGTTAACCATAGTCCTCATAAATCCAACACATAGAAAGCGGAAGGTAACGGACATCGGCGAAAATACATGCATCCTGCGGGATTTCCTGCAGCACAGGAGCAATCCCAGAAGTGGAACATCAAGGATATAGACTAGCAGAACGCTGAACAGGACATTTTTAGGCAACCAAATTATCCCAGTTACCTTTAATGAAGTGATAACACACAGTGAGAGGGTCAAAAGGTCAAAAGAGCAATCCCGGAAGTGGAACGTTGTGGATGTAAACTAGGTACTAGGTGATTACTAATTAGAACATAGTGGTGTATGATCAGTTGTTTTGCTTTTTGACTTTGTGCTGTGTTTTTGCACTTTTCTTTTCGTGTGGTTTCAATTGTAACCCAGGGCCAATGAACATGTACAAAATAATATCCAATCAGTCTTCAAACACTCTAAAGATCAAGCCTCTGAACTGTCACAAGTCTCTACTGTTGTCTATCAATTTGTGCAGAAAACACGGATTAGAACCAATGACAGCAGCAGCCGCTGTGTGTTTATATTTTCATCAGAAAGATGAGAGAAATTGTACTTGAAAGCATATTGAAAGCATATTAGTAGATGTAGACGAGGATATGTTCTGTGGCTGGCTCAGTGTTAACAATGTGCTGGCTTTTTGGACTTAACAAAGACAAGTCTAATAAGTGTTCCTCCGGGTTACACTGAGCAAAAGCAGAGGCCAAATGAGCAGAGGTGCTCTGTGCTTTGATACAGCGGCACAGTCAGGCCTCATCTACTTCAAATGAGGTTTACTTCTAATGACATGCATAGTGGACTGTCTCATAAACAGCATGTGGTTCAGTGTATTAAGTAGTTCAAAGGACTGAGTCATGGTGAAAATTAAAGGTGTATGCAATAGTGGAATGTAACTATGTACTTTTGCAAGTTCTGTTCTTAAGTGAAGTACAAGTATCTGAATTTTACCTGAGTATTTTCAATCTCCACTACATTTTAGAGGCAACTATTGTACATTTTAGTGCACTACATTTATTTGACTGTACTAGTTACTATTTTTAAACAGATTGAGATGATTAATACACAATATAAATCAACTAATAAATTACATTAGAACACTTGTAACTCAAATCGAGCAATCTGATTGGTTCATAGCCGTGATATAATAACCACATACAACGGCTATAATTTGCATTCCTTTGCGCAGTTTCACTCTGTGTCTGAGAAAAAAAACACACACTGCCATGACACAGAGCTAATTTAAAATCGGCCAAGTATCCCTTTAAGTGTATGCTATATTTAGAATATTTTCACCGGTTTACATTGCAGTCAGACAGCCCCCCAGTCAGATATATATATATATATATACACACACACACACAGGTGAAACTCAGAATATAGTGCAAAAGTATTTCAGTAATTCAACTTAAAAATTGAAACTAATATATTATATAGACTCATTACATGCAAAGCGAGCTAGTTCAAGCCTTTGTTATAATTTTGATGATTATCGTTTACAGCTTATGAAAACTAAAATGTTCAATATTTTAGGCTCCAAATGTCACACTCTAATCAGCTAATTAATCCATAACACCTGCAAAGGGTTCCTGAGCCTTAAAATAGTCTCTCAGTCTGGTTCAGTAGAATTCACAGTCATGGGGAAGACTGCTGACCTGACAGTTGTGCAGAAAACCATCATTGACACCCTCCACAAGGAGGGAAAGCCTCAAAAAGGTAACTGCAAAAGAAGTTGGATGTTCTCAAAGTGCTGTATCGAAGCACATTTATAGAAAGTTAAGTGGAAGGGAAAAGTGTGGTAGAAAAAGGTGCACAAGCAGCAGGGATGACCACAGCCTGGAGAGGATTGTCAGTAAAAGGCCATTCAAAAGTGTGGGGGAGCTTCACAAAGAGTGGACTGAGGCTGGAGTTACTGCATCAAGAGCCACCACACACAGACGGATCCTGGACGTGGGCTTCAAATGTCGTATTCCTCTTGTCAAGCCGCTCCTGAACAACAAACAACGTCAGAAGCGTCCTACCTGGGCTAAAGAAAAAAAGAAGTGGTCCGATGATCAGTGGTCCTCTTTTCTGATGAGAGCAAATGTTGCATCTCATTTGGAAACCAAGGTCCCAGAGTCTGGAGGAAGAATGGAGAGGCACCCAATCCAAGATCCAAGTCCAGTGTGAAGTTTCCACAGTCTGTGTTGATTTGGTGAGCCATGTCATCTGCTGGTGTAAGTCCAGAGTCAACACAGCCATCTACCAGGACATTTTAGAGCACTTCATGCTTCCTTCAGCAGACAAACTTTATGGAGATGCGGACTTCATTTTCCAGCAGGACTTGGCACCTGCCCACACTGCCAAAAGTACCAAAACCTGGTTCAATGACCATGGGATTACTGTGCTTGATTGGCCAGCAAACTCACCTGACCTGAACCCCATAGAGAATTGGCATTGCCAAGAGAAAGATGAGAGACATGAGACCGAACAATGCAGAAGAGCTGAAGGCCGCTACTGAAGCATCCTGGTCTTCCATAACACCTCAGCAGTGCCACAGGCTGATAGCATCCATGCCACGCCGCATTGAGGCAGTAATTCATGCAAAAGGGGCCCAAACCAAGTACTGAGTACATATGCATGATTATACTTTTCAGAGGGCCAACATTTCTGTATTTAAAATCCTTTTTTTATTGATTTCATGTAATATTCAAATTTTCTGAGATTTTGAATTTGGGGTTTTCATAAGCTGTAAACCATAATCATCAAAATTATAACAAATAAAGGCTTGGAATTTCTCACTTTGCATGTAATGAGTCTATATTATATATTAGTTTCACCTTTTAAGTTAAATTACTGAAATAAATAATATATAATATAATATTCTAATTATCCGAGTTGCACCTTTAGCCCCATGTTTTTGCCGACCTTACACCAAGAGACTTTTCCAATATCGGAATGAAATCAGGAGAGTTGGTAGAGTTGCGGCACTCTCCTTTTGTCTCAATCGTTTGCTAAATAGTGGTCTTGCAAATTGTGACCCTGCAGGATCCCCAGTCTGTGACTAAAAACTCAGTAACATTATGACAGATTGTCTTTAGATGTGAGATGGTGTCAGACTTTAGTTTTCTCTTTCATTAAAGTGTAATGTGCAGTGTAATTATTTATGCATTAAGTGTACATTACGTACACTTAATGCATAAATAATTACCATCCAGAATGATTTTAAAATGGGCCATTATGCATAATGAATACTTTTACTTACACTTTTGGTAGAGTTATTTTGGTACTTTAAGTAATACGTTTTACTTTTACTTAAAGGACAATTCCAGCGCAAAACGAACCTAGGGGTTATTAACAGATGTGTACCCACTCTGTCGTTCTCTGGGACATGTTTTCATGCTAATCAAATGTGTTTGTAGCTTGAAAGAAGCTAGCGCGGACCGCTGATTAGGTTACAACGCTAGTATTCGGGGCACAGGGAAAGTTAAAACAGATTGCTATTTATACCACTAAAAAGGCTAAAAATATCGGTCCCTAAATGTTAACCGAAGCATTGAGAACAGTTTATTGAACGAAGAGCTGTGGGAGCTCCGTGAAAGGGCTACGAGAGAGAGAGAGAGAGTGAGTTACCAGGGTCAATGCCGCAACACAGCCTCGGGGACCCAGACCGGAGGGACCAGATGGACAGTTATCCACTAAGTAAGTAGCTACACTAGACAAGTTATGTTTTACATCGGTGCGATAATTTCAGATATATTGAGCAAATTGCTTTTGATTTTAGTTTGCATCGCCAGCTGTAAGTCATGACTGGTTTTCAAGACGGCGACCGCATGTAAACATGAACGTGAGTGTCTTTATAATCTATCTTTTCAATAAACTGTCTGTACACTTACAAAGTTCTCAATGCTTCGGTTAACATTTAGGGACCCTCATTATGCTACCGTTGAAGTTTGGTGTTATTTTGAGCCTTTTTAGTGGTGCAACATAGTGATCTGTTTTTACTTTCCCTGTGCGGCTAGCTTCTTTCAAGCTACAAACACATTCAGTTAGCATGAAAACATGTCCCAGAGAACGATCGAGTTGGTACACATCTGTTATTAACCCCTAGGTTCATTTTGCGCTGGAATTGTCCTTTAAGTATGATTCTAAATGCAGGACTTTTACTTGCAACTGAGTATTTTGACAATGCAGTATTGCTACTTTTATTTAAAGAAAAGGTCGTGGAAGGGCTTACGCTTCCGTGACACGCGGGAAGAACGGGACGGTTAAAAAAGAAAGCGACTTTAGGAAACGTGACAAGTCGGACACGAACCCCGGTCTCCTGGGTGAAAGTCCTGTGTTTGACGCATTCGCCACCCCAACCAACCTCCCTACACGGAATTTTGGCATTACATACTACTCTCTAAACCCTGCGTAGCTGCCTGCTCTCCCCGGTACATTATACAAACACGGTGAAGGATGCCTTTTTCGTCGCTTCGTCACAAACGTCCGTATTTTACGAGTTCGGAGTGAGGACGGGTTGAGTATAGGCATAGCCCTCTAAAAGCTGTTGCTATTGGGTTTATCCCAGTTGTAAAGATTTCTTTCGCACCCTTGTGCCCTGCACGGGCCTCTCATACGTCCGCAGTTACTGTATTTTACAGCTGCAAGACCAGAGATCTGCTCCCAACATCAGCATTTTTCTTAAGCCAATGTTAGTGAAGCAGGTGGCCTGAATCTTAGATATCGTTCTATATGGTATAGGCTTCGCCCTCTGAGAGCTGTTGCTATTGGGTTAAGGGCGAAGCTGATGTTGTCAATGCCACCTGTGACACCAAAATCCACAAGCAGATAGCATAGACTAGCTCCTCTTCCTTCTCACACTGTACAGATTTTTTTTATGTAACAAAATGATATTGTTTGCTTAAAAACTTGATAGGCTATCTCCATGACTGGCCTGCTTAAAGTTGTGAGGCCCTGCCACATGGATTCTGAAGGTGCTCCATATTTAAGATTAAAATCATCATTAATTAAGGCAAAGCACATTCCTCACGGGCACTCTGGTGCAGGATGGAGACATGGCATACCAGATCTAATAGCGCATCACATGTCATTAAGTGCGGATAGGACCGAGTGAATCATGGAGACACATCGCGCAATGAAAGCGGATGAAAAAAGGCACGGAGATGCCCAAGACGTTGCGCAGATGTCAGCCACTGTCATACCTCTGAGGAGGGCCGTGGGTGCTGAGAACACTCTTGTGGAGTATGCCCGGATCATCGTTGTCTGAAACTTTAGCGAGAGAGAGAGTGGGGCCTGTGTTCTGTCTGGGTAAAATCTGTTTAGTACAGGACTGCAGTCAAACCAATCTGATTCCAATAACTGTCACTTCAGCTAAGCATGATTGTTGTTCGTTTTTCCTGTCTTCCTTTACCAACGTCCCTGATTGAACTCTAATTTTTTCACTTTCTCATCGAACTCATCTCGCACTTCTGTCTTTACTCAAACACTCTGGGGGTTTAGAGCATGATAGTGATAATCATTCTGTTCAACCACCCACCTTGTTTTTTTCAAGTACTCAATCATTGAAGTCACCTTGATCAATAGCCACCAGAAGACAATCAACAAGGATGCTGGACAGGTCTTATATTATGGAGTTTCTGTGTTCAAACTAATTAACTTGACCCGGTAACAGTTCTTAAGAAAGCTTTCAGTTCACTTAAAATAATCTCATAACCATATTAAATGTCATTTTACATGTGTATGACTTGCAATAGTATATATAAAACAATTAAAACTGTAAATATTTTGCATGGAGGTTGTAGCCGCCATCACAGTCAGTTATACAATTTAAGTTAATGTACTGATTTTGAATAAGAGAGGATAATTCACATTTTTTATGAAGAATATTTTCATATACAGTTGAGAGTACACAGAGGAATTTTCGGGTGTTTACAGGGCGGAACTAATTGTCCTGGCCTGTTGAGGTCCGGTCATTAAGGACCGATACTCCTTACCTGCAAGGTAATTAGCCGATGTTCAGTGTATGTTTATTAAAGGGCAGCTGTTTTATAGCATTTACAGGATAATACATGTATTTTGTGTTTTTTCAAAGCCCAGTCTGCTCTGATTGGCCAGCATGATCCTGGAATCTGAGCTCTGCCTCAGCCTCCTCTGTTGTTACACTTATAGCAGCAAATCACCAATAAAGGTTTCTAAACCAAATACTACACAAGTGGACATGTCCCAGTAGTAATTTGACCCCGGAATTGGGGAGAAATGACCAGCATTGGCGGATAAGATTACAGCCAGTAGCCGGTAGTGTTTCGAGGCTGCGAGGTATAATAATAGTTACACATTGCAAGTTCTTAGCAACACGCGGTGTTGCCAATTTATCGACTTTGTCGCTAGATTTAGCGACTTTTCAGACCCCCTTAGCGACTTTTTTTCAAAAAGCGACTAGCAACAAATCTGGCGACTTTCTGTAGAAAGGTTGCCAGTATTGCCGGCCTTCTTTAAGAATTCTTTATCGATCCTTTTCCCTCCCTTTTGTAGAATTTCTTTTTTTACTTTAAAGATAGGCTACCTAAGTAATAATTGTAGTAATAATCTTATTTCAGTACAAACACAGGCTAATCAGAAAGCACTAACAAAGTGCAGGTCACAACCATGTCTAGGATCTTCAGAAATATAGGGGGATCAGGCCCCGCCCCAAATGGCATAGCCCTGGTCGGCCTATGACGTAAAGCCATCGAACACCTCTTTTTTTTTTTCTCGTCACGTTTGGAAGTCTATCGGTAACGTTAACAGACAGTGGCCCAATCCCAAAGTGAGCCCTGAGGACTAAGGACTAAGGACTCACAGACTTAATTGATCTCAGGTACTAAGTGAGTGAGTGTGTGAGGCCACATGGGCTCAGATAGGTAGGAATGGGATCGGGACAGCACTTCACGAGATCACATGTTACCTTGGCGACGTTTAATAACAAAGATGTTGCTGACACTTGCCGGTTTGGGAATTTTCATTTTAAGTTTGTTGCTTTCCACACGGCCAAGGCCCAGGAGACGGCTACCTGATTCCAAACTCTTGTTTTACAAGCTGGACAACAGGTTGCTCTGTTCCGTGGTCGCGTGTCGTGCTATTGTTTACCTTCGTAATTTCCGGATTTCCCTATGGTCTCCGCGGTGAACGTCACAACGCTTTGAACTGTGGGTAATTCCCTTTGGTGAAGTCTGCATCGATGCAGACTCACCAAGTGTGTACTCAAACCCTCACGCCCTTTGAAATTCCACATTGGGACAACCCTAAGCCCTTACGAATTTCGCGAGAACGCGCACTAAAGTCCGTGAGTCTGTGAGTCCGGACTTTGGGATTGGGCCAGTGTGTGTGAGTATAATGATGGAAAGCCCAAAAAGAAAAGGGAAAGGTAGCGCTGAGAAGGCCAGACTCAAAAAAAGGGATTGTGTTGCTGTTCATTCATTCACCGGACCATCCGAAAACCTAAATGTAACCGGGTTACTGACTTCAGGACACATAATATGACCACTCAATAAACTTTAAAATCTAACTTTAGGCACAGCAGTGTAGCTCCACACAGCTACTCCATCCTAGCCGCTCGTCTGTCCGTATCACACTCCGACTCTGCCCGTGCACCCTCACCTGCGCGTTCACATGAGCTCAACTCTTAAAGGGCCAGCAAATATTTGTACCTGCTACATCTAGTTCTCATGGCATACGGCATATTAAGACATGTATTTCCATCAATGTGCAAATAAATGCGAGTAACTAAAAGGACACCATGTGTTCGTAACTCAAACTGGAGGGGAGCTACAGAAATAATTGATCAAATGTCTGTGAAAGGTGTCGCATGTAGTGACAAACCCATAGGGAATAATCAGCTTTCTTTAGTTTTAGTTTTGTGGCCTGCAAACCTCTTATCAGCCTTGTTTTTTTGTTGAAAAAACAAAAAACTCAGATAACATTCTGTGCACTAACTGCCCAGCACCAGAGCCAGATATTTTTCTCAACAGTTGGTGGAAAAACAGAATTACGGCTACAAATGAATGCTAATTTTGCTCCATGGCTGCTGGATGTGTAAACGAAAAAAAGGCAACTTGATTTCTAACTCATTAGCTGTCAGGATTTCATGGACTTTCAGTTTGTTTTCATCATCTCTGTCTTCACCTGTTTATTAGGTCATTTTAATTAGGTCAGTGTCTTCACCTGTTGGGTTAATTAGTTCAGTGTCTTCACCTGTGTCTAGTTTCGTTAATTATCTTCACCTGTTCTGTTCTCATCACAATCTGTGTATTTAAGTTGTTGTTTGTCACTCCTGAGTTGTCGGTTAATGTTTGAGTATTGCACTCACTGTTTTGAGTTTGGATCTTCGCCTGGACCTCCTCTGCATTCCTCCCCTGTGATGTTACATTAGCTAAATAATGTATAGTTGGTGTTCTAAAAAATTACAATGTGGAGGAAGTTGTTTTTCAGTTTTTCAAAAAAAAAGCAAAGAAAAACAAACAAATATAAATGCAGCCTTAGGTGTTTCTGGAAAGTTACTGCACCACTCCTCACGTTCTTTCTTGTCCTTGAAAAGACAACTCCACTCTTTCAATAGCTTTGATAGCCTAAGAGAAAATACATAATTTATATTACTGATACATTAATATTTTGGATCTGAGAGTTATGATTAACAAGTGTGCCTTGAAACAATTATTTTATGACATGTTCATTCTTGGCCTGATGTGTGTCTGGGGTAGATGAAAGTAGGACTAGTTATGATTGATGGGAACGTTATTGGCTGTGTATTTGGGACATTCTCCAAGATAAATGTTCCCAGCTTTCTTTTGGAGGGCATTTGGTCAAGTGACCTCAGGTGTGGAGTGTAGCTTCGAAGGGCAGAATGTTCCCAGTCATTTTGAGGTGTTAGTGCAAAAATCTCAAAAGCAAGTGAAGACAGAGGAAGGACAGAAAAAGGGAGAGCTGTGGCGGTGAACTAAATTTGATTGAGGTCTGTACTGCTGCCCAGCTCCTAAGTGTTATCCTGCAGTCACCTTTGGTATTGACCAGCAGCTGCTTAATTCTTAAATTTATTTGATTATGTCTTTAAAAAAAAAAAATACTTGTTTTGTGTTTTATTTTTGTTTTATTTATAAATTAACAAGCAGTATTTTTTTTGTCTGTATCCAATGAAGTGCCTTAAACTTGCATTATATTTAATTTCCAGCAGGGGGCTACTCCACTGGCTCTAAAAAAGTAAAAAAAAAATGACCCTTCTTCTCACTTGATTTATTTCCTAAGTTAAAATCAATGAATCAATTTATTTTAAATATATACAATAAAGCAGGGCATGCTTTAGGGCGTGGCGTGCGGATTGGAGGATTTCCAAAAAAACCTCTCTTGTACACTTACTGCTAGAGTGCCATTGGTTGAGCCACCGCGTGCCGATGGTGACAGTCGTGCCTAAGGTTGCTGACACATAGCTAATACTAATATAGTCTCATATTGCCAGACCTTCCTCCACAGCGCTGCGGAGGAGGGTCTGGCGCGTCCACACAGCATTCCGGAATGGGAGAAAAACGTGCTCTGGTTTGATGGCATTTCTATAAACCAATCCCAATCGCCGGACGGAGCAACGGTGCCACTGCAAAATAGCCTTGGGAAAGAACTTGTTATGGTGGAACATGTATAGGTTTAAAAGTTGTTCTAGTCATGCAGAACAGAACTCAGATTGGACAGATAGTCTAGCTAGCTGTCTGGATTTACCCGGCAGAGATCTGAGGAGCAGTTAACCATAGTCCTCAGAAATCGATAGGAGTTTAGAACGCCAACACAAAGGAAGTGGAAGGTAATGGACATCCGGCGGAATTTCCGGCGGCACCAGAGCAATCGCGGAAGTGGAACGTCGTGGATATAGACAGTTTGGTGATTCCATGTGGTGGAACGGGAGATTGGCAGCATGAATCTACAGCAGCTTGTGTGATGCAGTCATGTCAACATGCAGCAGAAGCTCTAACGAATTCCACCAATAATTTGGGCCGTACTGGGGGCAAAGGGGGTCCTACCCAGTACTAGGGAGATTTAGTTAAGCTTCAACTGTTACACTATTGCAAGTTCTTTAAATGTCTCAACTGTGATTTTTTTTTTTTTTGGCAGCAGGCACACATTTTCATTGTTACATCATCGTTGTCTGAAACTTTAGAGAGAGATTGAGTGGGGCCTTTGTTCTGTTTGGGTAAAATCTATTTAGTACAGGACTGCAGTCAAACCAATCTGATTCCAATAACTGTCACTTCAGCTAAGCATGATTGACTAGTCTGTGCTATCTGCTATAAATTACCCACTGGTGTTTATTCCTGTTATGCACGCATGACAAAGAAAATGAAAATAAGCATCAGTCCAGACTGTGGTTTTGCCTTCGGGCCATTTTCTTAGCTTGGCTTTCTAAGGATTTAGAACTGCTGTCTACCAGATGTCAACATTTGTCTTCTAAATGCTTTGTTGTGGGAGCGTTTTCTGTAGTCTGTGTGCTCATGTTCTCACTTCTTTCGGACTGACTGCCCCACATTTTCAGGTGGTTTAAATAGTTATTTTCCATGTGATAAGATTACATTTTATTACCTAATCCATTGTCTATATCCACGTTGGTTCATTTACGGGATAGTTCCTATGCCGTCGAAAGTTCCACCCGATGTCCCACAATTTCTGCTTTCCTTGACTTAACTTAACTCCGGTCCCATCGAGCAGCATTAACCGGAACCTCTGAGCAACATTACAGGCTGAAAATGGCAGGTTTTAAGGAAAATTTGGATCGTGCAACAAGGCAGACCTGCTTTGTTCGTTGTCGGAATGATTGTGAAGATTTACAAAGAATATGTTGGCGGCCTTTGCTCTCTAAGTGGGACGTTTTGGGACCGATTGGCGGGGATTTGCTATGGACAAAAATACACACGGCGATACACTGGTAAGGACAAAGGACGTTTAACCATGTATTCAGCTAATAGCTCAGGTTACTGCATTGCGTGAGCAGTTAACTTTTTTTAAATTTAGTATGTGGCGTTTTCTTTTGTCGGGTGCAAATGTTCCACCAAAACAAGTTCCTTCCCATGACCATTTTGCAGAGCCAAGCTCGCTGCGACCGGAGCTTAGCACCCCTCCAAGACAATTGTGATTGGTTTAAAGAAATGCAAACAACCCCTGCCCCTTTATTCTCCTATCCAGGAATGTTGTGTGGACTAGCCAGAGCCTTCCTCCGGAGTGCAGTCGATATAGGTCTGGCAATGCGAGACTACCTACTACATAAATGCTCGAACACCCTTAGAGTTTTGTCCCCCTTGAATCTATGCGTCATCTAAATGAATCGACAAGCACGTATAGAGTCACAGCTCAGTACACCTGTCTTCAGCTGTCCTGTCAAATAAAGGCCATAAAAAAATCCATCAAGTAGTCCATCAAACGGAGGCAGAGTTTCTGGCGAGACGAGCCAGGGACCTTCATCTCAGGACACTCGGAGAAGAGGAAATGACAGCCACTTCATGCTGTCTCATTCAGTTCAAGGAGATTACAGTGAAATGGCCCCAGAAGCAACATTGATGCTCCGGTAAATTAATATAATTTCCGATGTGAATTGTCATAAATCGGAGGTGAATGATTGTTCCCACGGAGGCGTCACATTTGGCCATGTGCGAACAAAGATGGAAAAAAAAAGAGGATACAATTACAGATCTCATTTCAATATAGAATCTGCGGCCGGAGGCATTATGTTTTAGGGTTTTTACGTCAGTCTGTCTGCCCAAGTTTTATATCTCAGGACCTCCTGGAGGGAATCTCTTTAAAATTTGGCACAAATGTCCACTTGGACTCAAGGATGAACTGATTTGATTTTGGAGGTCAAAGGTGGTCACTGTGACCACACAAAATGCGTTTTGGGCCATAACTCAAGAATGAATACACTAATTGACATTTCACACAAATGTCTGTTATATCTCAAAGGTCAGTGTCAGTGTGACATCAGAATGGCCATTATTCAACGCCATAATTTAGGAACAGAAGAGGAGATTGTGAGCATATTTCACATTTAATACTGAACTGGTGACACTAACCTTGACACGGTGATTGTATAGATCTTCCAATGCTATAAAAGAAGCATTGACCTACCTTCAAATAAATATATTTTATAAAAGGGACCAGGGAATAGCAAAGCTAGGACATGCTCATAGTAGACACTGTAACTTCAATTTAATTAGCTAGCATCTCAGAACATAGGTAGACGTCAATATAAACTTAACACACTCAAAAACATATCCATACATATTTATACCAGTCTACTAATATGTTTATGAACACACACGTGTTCATGGATGGATGACTCACAGAGTCTGCTAGTACAGTTTACAATAGCCACCATGTATTCCTCTCAGACACTTTCACCGCTAACTGGCTGATACCTGCCATCACACAAAGGGTGAGGCTTTTGTCTCAGTCACACATAAACACACACCACCCGTCTCTTTCAACAGCGTTGCGCACACCGCACCAGCTTTGTTGAATTGACAGCAAAGCTTCAGTCAACCGATTCATAACGTCAGAACCGGGCCATAGGCCGAATCTTGGTCCATTTAGAGTAGACCGATACAGGGTTGTTTGAATATCATCAAAGTATCCCTTTAAGCTCGAGCCCTGGTGAGAGGCAGCAGATTAAAGGCAGGGCTGTGAGTGTGTGCACGGTGTACGTGTCCAGAGGAAACCCAGAAGGCCACTGCTGTGAAAACTTCTCAAGCGGCAGAGAGAAAACTAAGTTTGAAGAGCTTCTTATCCAACCCTGAGTTTCCTCCCATCACTCTTCGCAGGAAGAAAGCAGGTGGAAGCTGTCAGATTCACATAATTGAGTACCTCTCTGTCTCTTCTTTGCCTTTTCTTTTTGTTAAGTCAAAGTAAGTCATTACTTAGCACTCATACTCAAGCACCTATTATCTACGAAGTGAAAAAAAGTAACAAAAGGGTACATGCACGTTACATGTTATCTCTTTGGTCCTAGTACTGTTTACTGACAGTATGAAAAGGTATATTTTGACTGTACTGATAAATCGTAGAAACACCACGGCCAACCCGCGGTGAAAGCGCCAGAGTGACGGTCTTTGTAAATACCACGGAATATATAATTAGGTGCACTGCGCTTATCCTCCCACCTTTTCGGGTGGAACTCCCACTTTCCCCACGACCCTCCCACGAACGCATATTGAAAGCGCAACTTGTCTCTTCTCGCTCATGTGGCAGACAATCTGCGATTTTACCCAAGTGCGCCCTGTTTGTAAATAGCCCGCATCGGTTACGTCCGTCTTTGCGACCAATTAGTGCCTGGAAACAGGCGCAAACGGCTTGATAAATCTAGCCCTCACTGTCAATCTTAGGGTTTATGTTACACCAGGCTGTATTACAGAGCAATGAGCATATTCAGGTATGGGATGTCAGAAAGGTATGGCAACATAGGCGGCGGGTGAGGTGGAGGTTTGGGTAGGCCAATGTGGGAGGGAGGTAGATTCGGATAGCTTATTAATCCGCCTACACATGATCCGTGGTGAAACTGCTCTACGCTGTCAGTGCGTAGACTGCGATTGTTTTCCTACGGGGTGAGCGATGGAGACAACACCGAAGAAGCGGTCTTTGCCGCTAACTAGTACCCCGTTTACACGTACATGGTTATTTTGAAATACTGAGACATTTCCCTTTGTTTGTGCCCTTCGTTTACACGCAAACGGAGAATTCGCCTCTGAAAACGATTCTTTCTAAAAACTCTGGCCAGAGTGGAGATTTTGGAAAACTTTGTTTGCACGTTTGCATGTAAACTGAGACAAACGGAGGTTTAGGCAGCCGAGGAAGTGAGGAAGAGAAGAGAGAGGAAGTGATTTGTTGCTGTTTTCGGGATTCTGATTGGCTAACGTGGGCTTGAGCTTCTGGCTACACTGCCACCTACAGGTTTGGCGTGCTCTTGACGGCATTGACGGCATATATACAGGGGTACATGTAAACGAACACTTTTCTGAAAACTGACAGTTGTGCACGATGTTACTTTTTAAAACTGAGAGGTTGAAATGTCCATTTATGAAAATAGCCGGCCACGTGTAAATGTAGCATAGGATATGTTCCGTAACGTTGCCCTGACGACCTTGTGTTTTGATCCGACAGCTGTTTAGAGATCGCTGAATTATAATGGCCATCTTAAAAACACAGGTTTCAACTTCTGAACTGAGGCGGCACTGCACTTACAGTTTAATTGTTTTGATCAAAAATGTAATTCAATTTAAGATGAAAACATATATTGAATTCTCAGTTATTAAATATAATGTATGGCATTGTCAATATATAAATATATTTTATGTATCTGATTATTTTGTTAGTCCACTCCAATGCACCCAACCCCCTTTTCCCGACGCTGCCTTTGATTGCCATGACAACCAAACCAAACAGACGAACACAGAGAGCGGCCACAGTTCCTCAGAGGCACATTCACAAAACGTAAATTAATGCATAAGGTGGAGAAGGTGGTCATAGCGACACAAGCAGTAGGCTAATACAGGGAATACATGGAAGACACGGGCATTTGTATTCTTTAGCTCAGGCGTAGTTGTGTGCAAAATACTGTAACGGCCGACAGACTTGTTATAATCTGATCAAGATTCAAATTTTTGAGTAGGTTTGCCAGTGGCTGCAGATGTGCTGTGGAATTCTGCTGGTCTACCAGGAGACAGAGGTTTTGAAAAGGAGGCAGCAGGAACTATCTGCATTTTGATACTTCTAGAGGAATTAAGATCAATAGTCTATAGGAGTGGAACATGTCAACCTGACTTTTCCACAGTGCTGTTACCTGTCAAGAAAAAAAATCCAAATGCAATGAGATCCAATGATAAAACCACTTGCTGCTGGATGACTGTTCAACATCCCTGTCATCGAAGATAATGTACGACTAAGGATTTAGAACAGATAAATTGGTAGTGAGGTAAGGTTGGAGTCAAAATATGGAGGTGGAAGCGAAAATAAAGAAATGGCAAGTGACATTCAAAAAATAGGGAAAGTGAGGCAACATGAGGCATGAACAGTGGATAAACATCCGGAAAAATCGACGGGACGTTCCACAAAAATCATTAAGTGTTGTAGCTGACATTTATGACAGTCGAGTGAGCAGTTGTGTGCCTGAAGAGCCTCTTGCTGCTATTTCAAGGGGCCGTTCCTTGTGGAGAGGAAAAATTAAAATGTCCACATTTATAATGTCATCCTTGTTAGTGAGTTAGATAGTTGCAACATACAAGCTTGGAATCACAGATCTGACATTTATGTCCAATAAATGTCAGATCTGTGAGGAAAGTGAAGTAAAGGAGGGAAGGAAGAGTGTAGGGATTATTACTGGAGCTTGACAGCTCAGGTCTTTTAATGTTTAGGTCCGCTTTCATCCAAATTAATTACGTATTCCTTCCACATGATTGATAATCTTGGTAGTGGCGCGTAAAGCATCGGCTTCTCCTCATACTAAGAGTGATTGAAGCGTGTGTGTGTGTGCGCGCGCGCGTCCATGATTTGGTAATGATGAACCAATTAGGGCTGGAGGCTGCCCCATCCATTCCTTCACAGGGATCAATAAACAGAGTCAAAGAGTGTGCCGTCCAAAGCGCATCACTGCCTGTTCTCAACCACTTCAAATTCAGCAGTCCAGTTTGGTATTATCCTGCATCACTGCTGTTCTATTCACTCATTTAAATGTGTAGGGCCATCTTCATCAACACCAACAGATTATGAACTGATGATGTCTTCACAGGTCACTATACAGTTTCAAAACATTAGGAGTGATCCGGAAAAATATTTTAGGATGGATAAATAGTTAACGACAAAAGTGACATTTTTGTCATTTGCTTTTCTTCTTCTTTGCTCTTAAAGTTTTAGTTGTATATATCTTTATTTAAACTTTCTTTATCCAGGGCAGCTTACTGAGATTAGAAATCCATTACAAGCAGGGCTTGACATAAACACCCGGCAACCCTCTTAAGGCACTAAGACGCTACATTACCCATGAGTACTAACTGCATATAGTGCATAGTGATTGCTCATTGGTCTATTGGTGAAGCCCATTGTGTTATGGCGCTTGCGCGCATAGTTTCCAGTGCAAAAGTCTTTACACTGTAAACAATAAGACGTTGTAGACAACATGTTGGAAGAGTGAACCGGAGGAGCAATGTGGCGCAAAATGTAAAGGTGTAACAAAACCCGCAGAGCAGACAACACACAAGAGAGATCTTGACGATGAAACCGAGAAGGAAGAGACATAGACAACTGAAAGACTGTTCAACGAGAAGTGGAAGGCAGGTAGAGAATGGCTGGTATATGATCCAGCCAAGAAAATAATGTACTGCACTCTAGGACTGTGGCTGTGAACAGGTGAAAGGAAGGGTCTCTTTTGTGGTCAGGACAAGCAGTTTTAAAGTTGAAACCCGAAAAGGACCATGAAATGTCTATTGGTCATATCGTGGGCATTGCGACTAAAACGGGTGAATGCGGCTGATTCCCTACAAGACATTGTCGCGGTAAAGTCCCTCGCCCTACCCACATGTAAATCAGCTGACCGCATCTAGGTTTTTCCACTTGAGAAATATTAGCAAAGTTGGATCTGTAGTTGTACCAGCTGCTTGAGATGCTCATACATTTATCCCTTCCTGCATTGGTTGTTGCAATGCACTGTTCATGGGATTCAGTTTAAAATTCTCACGCTAACAGACAGATCATTGCAAGGTCCGGCACCTGCAAACAGTATGTGTCCGAACAAATGCAACCATATTTGTCAGCACGCCCTCTAAGGTCTAATATGTTAAATCTATTGACTGTTCCTCACACCCGGCTTAAGACCCGTGGTGATCGATCTTTCAAGTCTGAAGCACCGAGACTGTGGGATGCTCTGTCTCCAACCTTTGGGACTGCTGTTTCTCTTTTAAAAAATCAGTTAAAGCTTTAGTGCCTATATTTTTATATTAATATACGTCTGTTATATTCTAGCCATTTCAAAATGAGGGGATACAAAGCTAATTAAGACTTTCAGCTCCACAAAACTCTCTCTGTATTTCAAAGTATGGCTATGTTTAGAAAACGGTGTCATCTGGCAACTTTCACACTCAGAATATTACTTCTTCTGAAGAGTCCATGTTTTTTTAATCCTCCATGTCCTCCTTGGATACTAGCAACTAAGTGGAGGAGGGGTGGCGGTGGTGCGCGATCACGGACGGATTGTATCATGTGGATGCGCCGACAGTTTTGTTGTCATTACTTAGAATGACTCATGGGGAAGACACACACCATAGCTTTAAAGACCTACCTTTTTAAACAGGCATTTGGTTGACCACCTTATTTGTTACGTATTAATTTGTGATTTGAATTGTGTACTATGATTTAATATGTATCATCTTGTATGTTTATGTAAAGCATTTTGTCATTTTTATCTGTGATTTTAATCTTACTTACTCATGAAGTCAGCCAATCTTGAGAAGATGGGGATGCTGTGTGGATATGCGAGTAAGTATTGTGCTTGCATACTCATACTAAGAGTGATTGAAGCGTGTGTGTGTGTGCGCGCGCGCGTCCATGATTTGGTAATGATGAACCAATTAGGGCTGGAGGCTGCCCCATCCATTCCTTCACAGGGATCAATAAACAGAGTCAAAGAGTGTGCCGTCCAAAGCGCATCACTGCCTGTTCTCAACCACTTCAAATTCAGCAGTCCAGTTTGGTATTATCCTGCATCACTGCTGTTCTATTCACTCATTTAAATGTGTAGGGCCATCTTCATCAACACCAACAGATTATGAACTGATGATGTCTTCACAGGTCACTATACAGTTTCAAAACATTAGGAGTGATCCGGAAAAATATTTTAGGATGGATAAATAGTTAACGACAAAAGTGACATTTTTGTCATTTGCTTTTCTTCTTCTTTGCTCTTAAAGTTTTAGTTGTATATATCTTTATTTAAACTTTCTTTATCCAGGGCAGCTTACTGAGATTAGAAATCCATTACAAGCAGGGCTTGACATAAACACCCGGCAACCCTCTTAAGGCACTAAGACGCTACATTTCCCATGAGTACTAACTGCATATAGTGCATAGTGATTGCTCATTGGTCTATTGGTGAAGCCCATTGTGTTGCGCTTGCGTGCTAGTTTACAGTGCAAAAAGTCTTTACACTGTAAACAATAAGACGTTGTAGACAACATGTTGGAAGAGTGAACCGGAGGAGCTATGTGGCGAAATGTAAAAGGTGTAACAAAACCCGCAGAGCAGACAACACACAAGAGAGATCTTGACGATGAAACCGAGAAGGAAGAGACATAGACAACTGAAAGACTGTTCAACGAGAAGTGGAAGGCAGGTAGAGAATGGCTGGTATATGATCCAGCCAAGAAAATAATGTACTGCACTCTAGGACTGTGGCTGTGAACAGGTGAAAGGAAGGGTCTCTTTTGTGGTCAGGACAAGCAGTTTTAAAGTTGAAACCCGAAAAGGACCATGAAATGTCTATTGGTCATATCGTGGGCATTGCGGATTAAACGGGTGAATGCGGCTGATTCCCTACAAGACATTGTCGCGGTAAAGTCGCCCTACCCACATGTAAATCAGCTGACCGCATCTAGGTTTTTCCACTTGAGAAATATTAGCAAAGTTGGATCTGTAGTTGTACCAGCTGCTTGAGATGCTCATACATTTATCCCTTCCTGCATTGGTTGTTGCAATGCACTGTTCATGGGATTCAGTTTAAAAATCCTCACGCGCTAACAGACAGATCATTGCAAGGTCCGGCACCTGCAAACAGTATGTGTCCGAACAAATGCAACCATATTTGTCAGCACGCCCTCTAAGGTCTAATATGTTAAATCTATTGACTGTTCCTCACACCCGGCTTAAGACCCGTGGTGATCGATCTTTCAAGTCTGAAGCACCGAGACTGTGGGATGCTCTGTCTCCAACCTTTGGGACTGCTGTTTCTCTTTTAAAAAATCAGTTAAAGCTTTAGTGCCTATATTTTTATATTAATATACGTCCGTTATATTCTAGCCATTTCAAAATGAGGGGATACAAAGCTAATTAAGACTTTCAGCTCCACAAAACTCTCTCTGTATTTCAAAGTATGGCTATGTTTAGAAAACGGTGTCATCTGGCAACTTTCACACTCAGAATATTACTTCTTCTGAAGAGTCCATGTTTTTTTAATCCTCCATGTCCTCCTTGGATACTAGCAACTAAGTGGAGGAGGGGTGGCGGTGGTGCGCGATCACGGACGGATTGTATCATGTGGATGCGCCGACAGTTTTGTTGTCATTACTTAGAATGACTCATGGGGAAGACACACACCATAGCTTTAAAGACCTACCTTTTTAAACAGGCATTTGGTTGACCACCTTATTTGTTACGTATTAATTTGTGATTTGAATTGTGTACTATGATTTAATATGTATCATCTTGTATGTTTATGTAAAGCATTTTGTCATTTTTATCTGTGATTTTAATCTTACTTACTCATGAAGTCAGCCAATCTTGAGAAGATGGGGATGCTGTGTGGATATGCGAGTAAGTATTGTGCTTGCATGCTAATTAAAGTTTGTAAGAAAGCAAGGTTAGTCATAAAAATATTAGTCAACTTGTTTTTTCCGGGGTGGTTGAGAAAAAAAGGCCTTTAAGTTGGAAGGGTTAGAGTTAAGGAGTTCATGTTTTGCATCATTGAGGCAGAAAGAATAAAAGTGAAAGAAACTCTAGCCACCACAAAGTTCCTGTCAGCGGTCTTTTACATTTAAAAGGGTTGTAAATCTAGTTGAGTAAATTTTAGCACACCATAGCCAACTTAATCATATAACTTATAATATTTCCACACAACTTGTAGCTAGTAACTTCTGGCTGTTTTATTAGTTGCCTTTACCCACTTATTCATTATATTGATTTATCTAAAATATCATTTTAAAAAATATTTTGTGAATGCACCAATTGTTGTCCTACAATATTAAGACGTATTTGGTCAAAAATATTGTGATATTTGATTTTCTCCGTATCGCCCAGCCCTAATACAGGGTATCATATTGTGTATAGACTGGAGTCAACGTTAATGTTATCAGCAACAGCTGTGCTTTCCCTGCTCTGATAAGTTTAAATGTCTGCTGTGAAAAAGGCCTAAAGGAGCAAGATGTCCTTTGTAACAGGCGCAATAGGAGAGTGATTGTGATGCTGGTCTGTTCCTGCCTGCACAGGCCAAAAAGTCTAATCAGCTGACTGAAAACACCTGGGTGACTTCCATGCGTTTGTGTGTATGATTGATTGATTTTATTTGCCCATTTCATTATAAAATACGATACAACTATGCAACATACATTAAAAACACAATAAAGCCCTGAGGCTTATTTCCATTGTGGTCCCTTGTATGTCGGCAGTATGGCCTTTAAAATGTCTGAATGTGAACCAAAAAGTAATGGGGCACCTGGGGCACCAATTATAATTGAAATTTATTTTAATTTTACTAGTCAGGTAAGCTAATTTTTGACATAACTTGCAATACAATAAAACATAATTAAAAATAAAAAGCTTAAAAAAAAATAAAAAAAACAGAACTGCAACCATAACATTATTGACTATCAAAGGAAACGTTCAGCAGGAATGGTTTCAGAGTGGAAACCTTTCTAACCACATGCACAGTAAATGTTAAAAGAAGTGATTCAGAAAGGGCAGTTTTCATTTATTGAATGTAGTCTAAATCTACTTCTGTATTGACCTTCTCCCCACAGCCCCACCTATCACCATCCATCCAGAGCTCCTGTGTCACATTTTTAAAAGCTTTGACAGCTTATGCATGACTATAGCCAAGTCTCTCAGACCTGGATTTATTCTTTAATACACATCTTTCTTATCCTAAAACTCCATATAGAGATAGTTTTCTTCATTCTGCAGAATGATTGAAAATAACACATTATTAATAAAAGTTAATAAAATGTTCTCCAGATGTCATGGCCTCACAATGCACTCTGTAGAGCCAAATGTTCTGCTGGCAGTCACTTCCTTTTCTCCATGTCTGCAGTAAATCTACATCTTTTAGCCTTGTGTGACAGCACTATAAAAAATATTGCACTGCTACTCTTCTTGCCTCTTATCGGCCAGTGTATTACCTTATGGTAATAAGTAGCGGAATTATGTTCCAGTGCATAATTACAGTTATTCTAGTGCAATAAGGGCAACAAGTGACATTGTTTTGATTTATTTACCTTATTATTTTAGAACATGGACCCCAAACGTCCCTTTCCCCGAGCCACATTAAAGCTTTAGTGCGTAACTTTTGATATTAATGAACATCTGTTACATTCAAGCCATTGCCAAATGAGTTACTACAAAGCTAATTAAGGCTCCACACAACTCTCTCTGTATTGCTCAGTATGGCTACGTTCAGAAGATTGTGTCGTCCGGTTAATTTTCGTTCACGGAAGGCTTGTATCTTGTAGACGCGCCGACAGTTTGGTTGTCATTACTTAGAATTTCTCATGGGGGCGGCAGAAACTACACTCTATAGCTTTAACAAGCTCTGACAGGTGGATCCCGAGGCCTTCCCAGACCAGGGTGGAGATATATTATCTCATAGTCTTGCATTGCCAGACCTTCCTCCACAGTGATGCGGAGGAGGGTCTGGCTAGTCCACACATCATTCTGGGATGGGAGAAAAACATGTTCTGGTTTATTGGCATTTCTTTAAACCAATCACAATCGTCTTGGCACTAAGCACCGTAAGGAGCAACGGCGCCACTGCAAAATAGCCTCGGCAAGGAACTTGTTTTGTTGGAACATGTGTACGTTCTAAAGTTGTTTTTAGTCGTGCAACAACAAACTCAGATTGGACAGATAGTCTAGCTAGCTGTCTGGAAGATGACGAAAATTTGGGACATCCGGCGGAATTTCCGGCATCACCAGAACAACCCAGAAATGAAATGGAAGTAACCGGCTCGGCCAGTCTGCTCTATGAGCCACACAATGCTGAAGCTGTGCCGATCATCCGGGTAATTTTTAGCTCCATGATGGCATCATGCCCCACTGGGCAACTCTCATAGGAATGAACAGGGCTCTGCCTTGAATGCTGTACATCCATGGAGGAAGTAGATGAGTTTTGAAAGAGTGTTTGCCTGGTGTTCAACTGGATGCTCCATATAAATCCTAGTTAGGCAAACCTATGAACTTCACTGATCAGGACCCGCTGTCTTTTTTTGGACTGCCCGCTCTGAAACATTAAAACTGCACACACTTGGGAGATTTGTCCCGCAGGATCCCAATCCCAACACAGTCCTCTATTACAGCCTTTTTCAAAATTTTTGTGCCAAGGCCCATTAATGTTTGGCCCTCATCCTCTGGCAACCCGTTCTCACTCCCAACTCACAATATACTGACGCTCGGTCAGTGGCATAGCAGCAGTTTGACCACGGTGCTGTAAGATGAGGAGTAAGATTGCTTTTATTTATTTTTGATGGTTTCATAGCGTCATTGCTTGAGAACCATTTGGCAGATTACACAGAAAGGCTTTGCTGGGCAACTATCATTGGTAATGAAACCAAACTTAAAGTATGCATGGTCATACTTGCGGTTGAATGAACAATATTTTTTTCTCCACGGGTTCTTCTTTTGTTTAATCAGATTCAGATGTTTTGTAATATGCGTCCAAGCGTTTTTGTTTAGAGCAGACCATGGCTAATAGCTAGATGAAATTTCAACGGGCTAGAGAAAAAGTTGTAATGGAGCTTGTCATTTCTCAGAGTGATTGAGTGACAGCTACAATTTTGAATATTGTTAGTTTTTTTGCCTACTACTGCAACTTGCTTGGGTATTGCTGTGTTTTGAACAGCCACCGGGGGGCTGCTGCAGTCTCTTTTATAGTCTATGGCTGCAACACACATTTCATTGAGTTATTTCATTTATTTTGGAGAACATCCTAGGGCCCAGCAGGCTTTCCACCGCGGCCTATAGTTTGAGAAAGACTGCTCTAGTAGAAAACCCAAATAGACTGTTAATTGATATTCAGCAGTAGCCTGTGGGTTATTACATTCACCAAATCCCAATGCATGAAGAAATAAGGGAATGAATGTCATAAAACATCCACTGTAAAAATCCAGAAGAGCCCGAGCACATTCTGGGGAAAATATTTTAATTTGCAGCAGGTGTTTGGGTAGCCCCGAAGAATAATCTTTTGGGTTAGGTATCCAATTATTCATGATGACACGAAGACATCCTCCCAGACCTCTGCTGTAATGGATTGAGGAATTCTCCAGGACATGCACATTGTTTGACAAACACTGCTGAGAGTGACCTGCACCTGCCAGACACTCATTGCTTCAGACTGCGAGTATGTGTTTGACTGCAGGCAGACGGGCTGAGGTCTGTCACTCATCTCATGTGTTTACTTGTGGCCCCAAATGTCCTCCTGAGTCACTTCTGAGAACACGTCTTTCTCTGCCCTGGGCCCTGGGACTGTCTCGTCTAGCTCCAAATGAGAAAGAATTTGTCAGAGTGAAATGCAGTTCCACGGGGAATAAAGTGTGGCCATGAATCGGTCCCAGGTCATTTTATGAACATAAGTGTCATTGTCTATTTTAGAGATGATGCTAAAATGAAATACGAACATTGTTCACAGAGAAAAGACTTGAGTCTGGAGGTGTAATTCCAATCTGGGAAGCCAGTACGCAAAAGGTGGCAAGGCTCTTAAATGTAATAAATAGCACTGAAAAATAAAAAAGGATTTGGGGTTTCATTCTAGGGCCATAATAACACAATTGGGAATCGTTAAATTGATTGGAAAATCCCTTCAAGGGCTCTTTGATTTTCTATATTCCACTCAGGTCTAATTTTCAAAGACTAAAGCTGATGCAGCTGCTTTTAAATATGCTTCTCTGGTAAGGTTTTTTTTTATATTTTATTTGTACATTACATTACAACAGGATCAATGAGCATAAACTGCTGTAGAATTAGCAAGAATGAAGAGCTGCAACGTTAGAATATTTATTGTACTCGATATGTACTATGTACCTTTGAATGAAATGAACTTTTAAGGTTTTCCAGTTTTGTTTGAGTGTTGTGCACTGTTGCTGTAGCAGGGAGTCTTACGCTTGCTGCGAAGTGTCATAAAGCATAGATTTGTGCCCGATTGCGCGCCCGGCTACCAGACCCGGCTTTCTCCGCGGCGGTCATAAAGCGATCCTGCTCCTCTCTACTCTACAGAATGTCTCTCTCTCTTCTCTCTCCCTGTGAGTGTTTGGTTGTGTGTGTGTCACTCTGTCCGTCTCTCTCTCTGTGTGCCTGATCGCCTGTCTCATGCTAGACACAGCTGAGAAGTCAAGACAGCCAAAATCACCATTCATCCACTGGGGACCATAAATGACTACGTTTACATGCAGCCAATAACCCGTTCAAAACCGGAATATTAGCAATAACCCGGTCGCGCACGGCCATGTAAACACCGGCAAAAACCCGAATATGCTACCTGGGTTACCCCTTTTCTAACCCGAAATTTTGGTCATGTAAACGCGTATCGGCATATCCCCATCAAAAGGAACATTGATTTGTGTTCTGCGCATGTTCTATTCGCAAGGAATCTTGGTCTTTTGAGTAGAGGAACTTCTTGTATGCGCCAGAAAACATAGTTATAATAATAATTATATACTATAATAATATAGTTATATATATGGCAATGCAGAAAACCTGCGCGGAGTATACCGGAAGTAAACAAGAAGTAGAGGTAAACATGGCGAGACGAAGCACAGCACCACACTTTTAGAGTGACGAGGAAACCAATTTCTTTATTAGTGTGGTGAAAACCATGAATATGTCTTTTGTTGACAGCAGAAAGTACCGAGATTTATAAGAAGGTGACCGAAAAGTTATTGCGTCTTAAGGTTTCCGTAGGCTACGTCCAGACGCTAACCGTGCGTCAACGTTTACGTCGGGATATTGCCATTTGATTACAAATTCCATGTATACAGGAGTAACTCTCTCTGCTCACGCATGTAAACGGGTTATTCCGAATGTTTCAGCAACCCGAATAGTGACCTTAACCCGACCATAACCCGAAAATTGACAGCTTGTAAACGTAGTCAATGTCTGTACCAAATACCAAAGTCCTGCCAATAATGGTAGACCAATCCATATTGCCACACCAAGCGCGTAAGTGTTGCGTGGCATAGGTGCCTAATCGTGTGCCTGGCCATTCATACCGGACGCGTATTTCTACGTGCCGGTCAGAAAGCGATCCTTCTCTCTCTCTCTCTCTCTCTCTCTCTCTCTCTCTCTCTCTCTCTCTCTCTCTCTCTCTCTCTCTCTCTCTCTCTCTCTCTCTCTCTCTCTCTCTCTCCCCCCCAATAGAAAGGGAGCCTATATGTGGCTGTGTGTGTCGGTCTCTCTCTCCGTGTGCCTTATCGGGTGTCTCGCTGTGAGAAGTCAAGACAGCCAAAATCACCATGAACCTGGCTGTTTTATTTTAAAATGTGTTCTATTTTTATAAAGTATTCGGCTGCACTGTGGCCTTCCTGTATGTGATACCTGCCTGGTTTGACACAAACGCTCGCGTCTCGCTCAAGAAATAGAGGAGACGCCGAAGAGACGTGGACGCTACGCGCCCGGTATGAACGGACAGATTGGATAACATGGGCGCCGAAATAAAACTAGCTGCGCTACGCGGCTATACGCTACGCGGCTATACGCGACGCTTACGCGCCCGGTGTGTTTTTGGCTGTAATCCAGCAGAATAGAACAATACTTGAACAGTCAAATATTTTTTACTTCAAGCTTCTCAGTATTGGAAGGCACTTCTCACAAAATGTGCTGCTCTCAATACTAAATAAAGCTACAGAAAACTTTTTACCAAACAATGTACTTATTATTAGAAAAGAAATAACGTGAAAAAAAAATGAAGGCTGTCCTTGAGTGATCCATTATGTAGAGAAACAATAACCTTAGCACCTTTGTCACTATTGTGCTCTAACAATTTCTCCGAAAGCCGGGTTTTCAAAGAAGCGAAAAAGGCTGGAATGATGCATTAGAGAGATGATTCATTTGCTGAGAGTGGCTGATGACGTGCAGAGAGCAGCTGTCCATAGAGTGTTTGAGCCAGCCGACAAGCTTTCTTTCATGACAGCTGGGGATGGGAGAGTGTGGAAGAAAAAGCACAGGGGATTCGCACAGTACAGGACACTTATAAATGGTACATTGTTGAATGATGGTGGATTTATGTTAACTGGTCTGGTTTGGGGACCATGTAGGAGAACAGGGGTCTTCTTATCTTGATCGTTTCTTTTTGCAGGATGTTGTAAATCTGTGATGTCTTGTTGACCAGCATTCCAGGTGTGTTGAAGAAAAACTGGACGTGTAGCTTTAGTTCGTGCTGTCTGCATTCAAAACGTGCAGGGACTCCCCCCTACAGTCCCGGTCCTTATATTATTCACTGGTTAAATTGGCAGTCTTATTCCTGTGCTTAATCTTAAGTAAGTCCAGATCTACACACATATTCACTAACTCCCAGACAGGACTAACAGGCCACACCACAGTTGCACAAATTTCTTTATCATATACTCCCATATCTTTTGACAGTTGCTCTCCTATCCAGCCAAAACATTCCTATTGTGTCCTATCCTTCTCCCAACCATCGGCGTCGCCAGGTCATTTTTACGGAGCTTTAGCCCCGAATGTTTTGACTGTAGCCCAGAATGTAATTTAGAATTTAGGCAACACAAAGTTTAGGTGCGCATTGTGCAATAATATTGCTATATTTTATTTGAAGTTCCCGTGACGTGACGTTTACAGTCTATGGTTCAGGCACAAACACACGGAGTTATGAAGCAGACCCGTGCGTCACTTTATGTTCACGCTCTCTGTAAAAATAGAGATTTAATGAGGTTTAATGTATTCATGAGGTGAATAAGTGCCACATGCACATTTAAAGACGTTACTTCTCCAACAAAAGACTCAAAAGAGGAGTGAAGAATGTGTGCTGACTCACGACATGCTACACGGCAACAAAGGATTCCATTCATTACGCTAAGGTAAGCTAGCAGCGGCACCGCCGGACTAAGACAATGCACGCACTGAGACAAAAATGTGTTTGCCCACCTATATAAATATAGAGGAGACGGGGAATAACCCCATTTCAACAAACGGTGGCGTATTCCTTTAACCCTTGTATGGTGTATGGGTCTGTGGGACCCGTTTTCAATGTTTGCTAAAAGAAAAATTATGCTATTTATTATTTGTTCTAACTCCATCTCATTACTTATTTCCAATGACTGCACACGGTACACATAACTATTACATATGAGGTGTTCATGTCTAGTGGAAACTGTGTGTGTGTGTGTCTGTGTCTGTGCATCTCTATGTGTGTCTGTGCGTCTGTATGTGGGCGTGTCTGATTGTAGGCGTCTGTGTGCGGGAATGTTGTCTTTCTGCACCTGCTATTCCCACACAAAGTTACAAAAAATGTTTTACATTTCAAGCACTTTCACCTGTTCCGATTATGTTAAGAAATAAGCACCAATAATGATCAAAAATATTTTTTCTATATTCTTTACCTATTTTCTAATAACAAAAACCGAAAATTATCATAAATGTGATGTCACAGGGGTAAATGGCAAATATGAACCATAAATGATGTATATATCATTGGTAATTGAGCTAAAGTAAACATCTGTTAAGTACTTTTACATAAATTGTTATGGCTGTATTGATTTAAAAGCCTAACAATGTGGTGTGTCCACCAGACCTGGGAACATTGGCTGTTTAACAAAAATATGAACACCACACAAGGGTTAAAGTCAGTGTGCCATCCAATCCCAAAACACCTGTGCCACTTAATTACGCTGATGAAGCCAATATGGCCTGTGTATTGCAAGTAATCAACAGCATGGCAGATTTGGCATTGCTCAAAGATTTTTGCAAGAGCGCGTTTTTGGGACCATGGCGATTTTCTGTCCCATGATGATGAATGGCTTTTAAGCTGTTTCAGGTTACCTAGAGCTATGCTCTTGGAAATCTGTGCTGAATTGGGACTGGCTTTAGATAGACCCACCCATCTGAACAGACCCATACCTGTACATTTGCAGGTGTTGACCACAATGTTTTTTTTGCTACTGGGACATTCCAGCGTGAACTGGCAGATCAGTCTGGCATATCACAGCCATCATTCAGTGCGTTTATGCCAGCTGAATTGGAAGGTTTGATTCGAATGACCTCTCGCTATATAGGATTTCCCTATGCTGTTGTTGAGCAGGCCCAGATTAAAACGCAATTTGCAGTAATGTCCGGTTTCCCAAATGTAATCGGAGCGATTGACTGCACACGTTGCGATAAAAGCACCGTCTGAGAACGAGTATGCTTTCGTTAATCAAAAGCAATATCATTCAATTAACATGCAAATCATATGTGATGCGGACATGATATTGTTAAATGTTGTAGCTCGCTGGCCTGGCTCAACACACGTCTCATATTGAGACAAAGCAGTCTCAATATGAGAGACTGCTGCGGTCATCAAGGGCTCCTTACAAGGCTGGAATAGTCATCGATTGATTAACATGGACCTTATATGGGACAAATATGGGACAACCTTGGGAGGAGCGTGAGGCTCGTGCAGGACCGCATAAGGTAACGCACGTCTGTATTCATAACGAGAAGAGTGCGTACAGGTGTGCGCCGCAAGGTGTTATAAATCAGAATATTGTTTTTGCGTATGAAAATTCTGACTTTTTGGCGGCCGAAATCTTTCAGAATAGAATCTACGCACAGTTTTATAAATGAGACCCCAAATTCCAATCTGGTTTCTGTCAGAAGTATTCAACTGAAACGGTTCTTCTCACAGTGTTCAATGATGCTCTGTTTTTCACAGCATCCTCATCGAAAGGCTTAGGCAGTGGGTGGTAGTCTCTGGGAGCTCTGCCCTGGTATTTCCAAAACTTCATCAATGTGTGCCCAAATAGTATCTGCTGATAAACCATGTTGATCAAAGAATGGGAGTGAATATTGTTGAACAAGTTGTGGGAAAACTCCAGCTTGAAGAGTCGACCAATGTCAGTGGGAAGGCAAAGCTCATTGCTTTAGTGAGGTATGTGAAAATCAATACATTGATGGAAAATTTACTTTCCTGCAAAAAACAATGGGTTAGAAATTTCAAAACCCCACTCTAAAGCAGTTTAGGTGTGTATAAAAAAAAAAAAAAAGAGCACTCTGAGCTGGGAAAAAAAGCTTTGCAGGAGCTACTGCCCTTTGGATCCACATATTTGCTCCGGGAAAATTAGTAACTGCAACTGTTATGCTTTGTTAGTGTTATTGCAGTGTATATAGTGTTTTTTTCAGTTAAACATGTTATACACATCCAAATCTTGTAATTATTGACATTGGTTTTTTCTATAATTTTGTTTTGGGGCCACTCAAGGGGTACTTGAACTGTATGATCTGTTTGTTTATGTTTTGCAAATGTTTTTCATTTACAATGTTGTTTAATAAATGACACACTGATGGCAAGTCACTATATTGTAATTATATAGGCTTTTTCTGATCTCAGATGTTTGGAGCCAATCAGTGGGTACTTGGCTGAGAGGAAAAAAAAATTAAAAAGGGGGTACATTATTTAAAACCGATTGAGTAACACTACCCTAGGTCATATTAGTAGCCAATTTAAAAGGTATCTCATATCACTGTTACACTGATGATATCCAGTTGTATGTCTCTTTTAAGCCTGATGAGACTCGATCAACTCAATGTTCAGCACAACTGTCTCACTGCCATTAAGGACTACTTACTACTAGAACAACTGTTTTACAATGTTTTACAAGATTGTGTCAATGCATACAATGAGAAAGGAACTGACACTGTCAATATCAACGTAATTGATCTTACCGATTGAAGAAGTTGGTAAAGGCAATAGTCTGGTGTCCGCCAGTCCCGGATTTATTTTCTTTCGAAGAGCTGAACGGCAAACACACCGGTGCCTGCCTTGAGAGTGACAGCTCATCGCAGCCTTTGGTGGGCCAGTAATCCCCAGCTCCAACCGGTGCAATCACAAGGCTACAAGTGGTGAGCTCTAAGTAATAGTATATAATTTAGCTGAAGCTAATACTACCATAGCCAGCAGTTATTGTGTAAGGACTATACCTTGAAATAAGATGACAATTAGCAAACAATGCATGGGTGATTGTAAATGGTTATGGGCTGTGCCAATGCACTATTTAAAGTGGATGTAACCTGGCTTAATTCCCCATATTAGTTTTAATCACGGCTGCAGGGCAGGGAATACTGTACAACGTGTAATTGGCGCACATTTTAACCTTGTTAGTTTGCCTTGAATTCTCAGCCTTGATCCCTCTCTCCTTTTTCTCTCCCTCTTCTCCTCTTTCCCCCCTCTCTTCTGTCACACTTTACCGCCTAATCCCTCCCAGTCCTCTTTTTCAATTTGTCCTCTTCTCATGGCCATTGTTCAGATCGACACCATTACACTCTACCTCTGCCCTTTCCTGATCCCTTCCTCCTTGTTATACACCCTACTTCACCTCCCAGATCATATCTGACCTCCTCAGACGTTGCCTTTATTGTTGCTGCGCCTGTTAAACCTTAAAATCCAAGTGTTTCGAATTAACAATGGTTGGATGTCATGGAGTTTGACTTTCCACATCAAGCCTCCATGTCCATTTTAAATTTATTAATAAGAATTTTTAGGGGCTTTTCGGGCCGCTGAATCTTACCTTCCTTTTAAAGCTGTCTTGTTATGCTTTAGTGAGTGCTGCTGTAAAAGCGTAAAGCATAGAGCTTGGCACGGTTTGAGGAATAGCAGGTTTGGACCCAAAATGCAGAATGGTAAGAGGAGGCAGCAGGATGATCTTGGAGATTTATTGAGATAATGGCTTACGACAGTAAGTGTCCCGTGGTAAGAATAATAATAATAATAATAATAATAATAATAATAATAATAATAATAATAATACATTTTATTTATATTGTGCTTTATTTGGTACTCAAAGACACTTTACAGTAAAAAAAGGCAATAAAAGTCTGGCAATGAGTAGCAGGAATGATCCAAAACAAAATCCACACTGGGAAAACACTTAGAAAAACTCAACCACTAGGAAGAAAGTACTGGAACAATACTCACTGGGAGAGACAACTGCCACAGACATAAGATAGAGAAATCTTAAATATAAACAAATGATAACCGATAACTGCCCATTATTGTCACTTCCGTACTGGTGATATGCTACTGCCCATTTGTCAGTCTTGCCTTTTTTTGCCAGAATGGTAGAAGTTCTCTCTTCCTCTGCTGTCTGTTTCCTGTGCCAGCTTCATTTCCTCAGCGGAGTCTATTATTTTGACAAGAGAAATCTAGCGCGGTAGTTTAGGAGGCAGCAAGAATTTTATCCCTGTTTTTCTGAAAAAGCTGGCTTCGCTGCATGCTAGAATTTGGACTTTGATCAATGACAGTTGACAGTTCTCACCAAGAACTATGACAAATTGCTGTTTTGGATAATTTAGGGCTAAGAATGTAGTGCCACCAGTAATTGCAGGATCAAAAACTCATCATTTATGAGTTAAAGGATCAGTCAGTGCGTTGACACTGGAAACCAATTATATTCGAGTTAAGGCAATACCCTGGGTTTCTCAAATGTCATGACAACGCCTTACCCATGGCTAAAATCGGAATTCTCATACCCCGGTTAACAGACCTAGATAACTCCTTTAGTAACCGGGGTATTCATGCATGTATACACCTTAACCGGGGTAAGCTCAGGTTGTACGTCTGTGCATGCTCCGTAGGTTATGTCTGCCCCTCCCCACTCCGCTGTAGTGGTTTTTGACCCAGGAATAATCTGTCGGCGCTGTGAGTGGAGATACAAACTGTTGCCAACGGCAGCAAAGAGCCTTTGGTCCATATGTTTTTATATAGATGTGCACTGTATAAATGCCCAAAGACAACAGATGAATTAGCATTTTAATATATCTGATACATTTACTGTCCCTGTTTTAAATAAACCAACAAATGCTTTGTCTCCCCTTAAGTCTCAATAACATATGCCATAGCATGTTACCACTTTATGTACAACTGTTTACCATACAGACTGAAAATCAACTTCTTAAATATTCCTTTATGTAAAATAAGCAAATGCAAAAAACAATAATTATGAACTGAAATATTAAATCTAATGTATATACATGTTATCATTTATTTATGGGTGCCAGGGTAGCTCACCTGGTAGAGCACATGCCCATATACAGAGGCTCAATCCTCAACGCAATGGCCGCGGGTTCGGTTCTGACCTTCGGCCCTTTGTTGCATATGAATCAATAATCATGCCTAAATATTTCTACAACCTCATGATTGACTGTATCAGTCATTTCAATTTGCAGTTTCAGTCGAATGATATCGAAACCTGATTGCATAGGATGCCATGAGAAGGAAGTAGTATTCAAATGTGATGTTATCCGTTCAGAGATCCATTTTTCCACCATTTTTGAATGTCGAAAGAATACTGATGGGTCTGTAGGTACTAATGACCATGCGTTCACTTGATTTAAACACTGGTGTAATTATGGTAATTTTCCAGCCACTTGGAAACTCTCCTTAATTAATGGACAAGTTCAACAATTTTGAAATGAGGGGATGAGTGGCTCCTTTTTTTTTTATAAATACTGTGTCCATCCCATATAATATACAGCTTTTGTCTTTGAACTAGAGAGAGGAGGGAGAGAGGAAATAGTCTAATCATACTTACTTTGGAAGTTTTCTTTGGCATTTCCCTTTGCTTCACTAAAAGCATGAATGAAAAATATTGCTTTTGCCTATCTGAGCTAATTAACAACTCTAATTCTCTGTGTGGTAATTGTCGTTAATGTTCCACATTGTTCTTAAGAGCCATCTTGAGAGCATGGTCCCTGTGTTTCATGAGTTATCGCACTTTTTCATTTAATCATGGTAAAGTCTTTTTAGGCTGGTTTGCATTTCACTTTACTCATTAAACGGTTTAGTTTTTGGATGTAACATATGGGATGATAGCTCTTCCATTATTAGGAACAGGGTGCGGGGAGGGGGGTGGGGGGGATGCGTGTGTGGTATTTCTCCCTTTCCTGTCTACATATCCCTGTCTTTGCTAAATAATTTTTATCGCTGGTGGGGACAAAATGTATCCCCTTCAAGTGATCAATGCTACTTCACCAATAGACCATGGGCCCTATCCTGCACCCTGCGCAGCGAGGAGCAAAGCCCGACGCAAGTGTCTTTGCTAGTTTAAGACCAACAAAGTTGTCAGTTTCCCGTCCAGCGCCCACGTTGTTTAAATAGCAAATGCACCTGCGCCCATCCAGGTGTGTTCAGGTGCATTCTGGGCATATTGCTATCTTGAGGCAGCGGGAAGTGATCGTGCCACTGACCAACAAAAACCTGGTCTAAAGTCAATAACACAGCATTTCATTGTTATTTTAACAGCGCATTAGTAAAATGCGCCTAGGCTTATGCACAGCGCGTGCACACTATGCTTGTTACACACACACACACACACACACACACACACACACACACACACACACACACACACGGAAGCGTAGCAGCACGCAAAAGATTTCAAATAAAAATATTATGGTGCAAATCCGCCATCATGATAGCAATGTGCCAAGGTACAAACGCACCTGGCTTTTAAAGGGAATGGGAGATGATCTCTGATTGGTTTATTGCATGCTATGCCCAAAACACACCTATGATTAATGAAGACACTAAGTACAACCCTTTTGAACCATGTACCTGACACATGGACCCTTTTTTCCACCGTCAAACTAGCAAAAGTGGATTTGGACACGACCTAAACGCACCTGCGCCATGCGCTTAGATCGTTAAAATAGGGCCTCATATTTTATATACCTAAAATATAAGTATTTTAAACTAAGCACTGTTAACGTGAACAGTCTATAGTGCGATAGAACGATAAATTCGGAGCGCCAATTGCTAGATGTGTTTAGCCGCTACGGAGCTCTGTGACGCTGGCTACAGAGATCCATCAGAGCCCCGTCGTATCAGCAGCAGTTGGTAGATGTGTTTAGCCGCTAATAGGTGACTGTGAGCCGGCTACAGGCACCGTCAGACGATGGCCCTTTCAGGGGCCATGGTAGTTGATTTGAGCCAAGAAAAAGTGAGCATCATGTGGCAGCGAAAGAACTAGTTAAGTTTAGGAAAAAGATCGTGGTTTGGATTAAAACTCCCGAGGAACAAACACTTGTATCCTGGAACCCTGCTCTCTGGCTTGAAAGCGCTGTTTTTTTAAGTTGACACCACTTGTGCTATTTCATTTTGAGATTATTTTCCATTGAATATTCAAGTTTATAAATGTGCTTTAGCATGCCAGGCCGAGTGGCATTATCCACGGTATTGGAAAGGGGATTTAATTCTTGCATGTTTTGTTTTGTTGTGCATGATTCCCCCCCCCCCTCCAATATGAAATATGAGCAATATGAATGAAATTGTCCGACAGGCGGGCATATTCCGTATATCTACCGAACAAAAGGAAGCACTAGATGTTTGAAACAGGTTTTCATTCCCAGTGCTTTGATCTACTTGATTGTGTGCGCTGACCAAACAGGGCCGCAGCAAACCGGCAACAAGAGCCACTATATAGATGACAATTAGTGTAGCAAACTTGAAATGAAGCAAGTTGCTTTTGAGTGGGCCTATGTTGCAACTTGCACTATGGTGCTGTTGCAGAGAAAGATTTTGAAAGCTGAATGTCAGCGAGGCAGCATCTGCCCTATCGCACGCCACCATTTCCTTTTAAAGAGCAAAGAGGATGGGTGAGTTTGAATAATGACATGTAGTGGTAACAATGGTGTGTAGTGAATTTAAATAATGGCATGTAGACAGAAACATTGGATACAGACACATTTAATATGGTGACTTCACACACCAGATTAAATTAATGTTTTATAGTAAAGATGACTCTGATTACTACACGCTGAAAATGGTGACGACATACTTACTTTTAGCTAATTGTTTTTGTTCAGGCCCACACTGAACATTACCATTTAGCACACATACTAGTAGATACACATTATATTATCAAACTACTACATTAGATCAATGCAATATCTCAATCACTGTTTGTTTCATCTGCCTTTCAGAAAAACAAACTAGAAAAGTGCACTCTAGTAGAGTGCAGATCTCTCCCAGGTGTGTGTCCCTCTACCGTCCCAAACAAAGAAGAGTTGAATCTCACTCAATTGTCCTTCCCTTCCTTATAGTCAAGATGGCGGAGTAGCTAATGGGGATTTATCTGATATCGTGCCTCACTTTGGATCATAACATATCGGGTATGGAATTAATTTGCAGATGCTCCGGTTTAAAACGAGACCAAACTTTTCCATGGATTTCATTTTTGGAGCCACGACAAAGGCCCAAATTGGCCAGCAACAGACTAGGTATGGCTTGTTTTTAGCTTTGACTGCTGGAAATGCAATGTGAAACAAGATTGTCCCCAGCAAAAACATTCAAAAATATACAGCCGCAGCTCACGTTAATGACAAATGATCTAAAATAAATAGCGGGGTTGCCTGGAGAGTATGAGAGGAGAGATTCAAACACAGACACAGCTTTACGGAAGAAATTGTTGTAACACTATACACTATATTAATTTAAACAGTATTGTCTCATCCCATATCTCGTTTGAAAATATATCGATATACCTTAAAAGGCCAATATACTATTTTAGAGAATGCCGATTGCAAAGGATACTGATTGTGAAATGTATTCAGAGAACGGATTTCACTAGCGTAAGCTAACAAGCAATTGAACACATACTCTGAATCTAAAAATCTCCTGAGGTGACGTCTTTAACAGAGAATCGTAGCCAAGCCACATTTCAGAGTAAGCATGTTTATCTTTTCTAACTAGATGCCTCACAATTTTCCTTGGATTGGGGTGGCACCTAAATCAGGGTTGCAGCTGCCGCCATGGTCCTGCTCGACACCCTGCTAAGCCCCGCTATGCCCCGCATCGCCCTGCTACGCTATGCCCTGAACTATTACATATACATAATTGCCACTGTTCATCAGTCCAACTGCAATTATTATAAACAATATTTCTCTATATATACGTATCAGTGTTTGTGTCCCAACTGGCAGCGACAGATGCCGCCCACAAAGAGCCTGCGTCCGTCCAAGGTTTTTGCCTAAAAGGAAGTTTTTCCTCGCCACTGTTGCACCAAATGCTTGCTTGTCGGAAATAGGTGGGTCTTTGTAAATTACAGAGTGTGGTCTAGACCTACTCTATCTGTAAAGTGTCTTGAGATAACTCTTGGTATGATTTGATACTATAAATAAATTGAATAAAACTCTTCTGACTAGCTAACTTGCTAGCTACCAGAAGGTGATGTGACAGTTTAGCGAAGTGGGTGGTAGAGGACTATAAAAAGTGGGTGGAATAAGGTGAATAATTACACAATACTAGATTTTTTTTTTTTTAAACTGTCATGTTCCAGGATTAAATTTTTAGTTATTTATGTCAGTTGTATTTAGTCAAATATTGAATGACTTCTGGAACATAACCAGGAGGTTACAGTATAACTATTTAGTTAAAGTGATGGTTCGGAGTAACTCACCCTAGGGTCCTTTGCACCATGACCTCGAGCCAAACACCCCCCCAGAAGCTTTTTTCACCTGGGTCGAACATTGGGAGAGTTAGCTAGAGTAGCGTTATCAGCTGAATAGCTTAGCGCAGGGGCTAATGGACCCACGTTTGTATCTTGTAAGTTACCCCACTAATAATGCCCGAAATGATACCAAACGTCTACAAGTAGTACAAATAGGTTATGTACTCATAAAACGAGGGATTGGAAAGTTTGTAAGTACACCAGAAGTTTATGAACACTTGCCTGCTCTCTTCAGCTCTCTGTTGCTGTTGCTGCTACCTGCAGTTAGACGAGTGCTTTAATATAAATATATATAAATATTTTTGTTGTATCTCAACAAAAATATTTATTAATTTAATGATTAAATAAGGTAATGTCTCCAAACTTACCTCAATTATAACTTGTCTCCTGCTAGTTATACTACAGCACTTACTTTAAAAAAAAAGTTAAATTAAAAAATATTTTTGTTGCATCTCTTTTCGGTGTTGTAATTTGTAGACGGCCCTAAGCACTCGTCTTACAGCAGCAACAACAACAGCAGAGAGCAGAAGCCAGCAGGCAAGTGTTATTTACATAAACTTCTGGTGTACTTACAAACTTTCCAATCCATCGTTTTATGAGAGCATAACCTATTTGTACTACTTGTAGATGTTTGGTATCATTTCGGGCATTATTAGTGGGGTAACTTACGAGATACAAACGTGGGTCCATTAGCCCCTGCGCTAAGCTATTCAGCTGATAACGCTACTCTACGCTAACTCTCCCAATGTTTGACCCAGGTGAAAAAAGCTTCTGGGGGGGGTGTTTGGCTCGAGGTCATGGTGCAAAGGACCCTAGGGTGAATTATTCCGAACCATCACTTTAAGATATTTTCCGCCCCTTTGTGGCCAAAAATCAAATGTTGCACTTGTTTGCCTTCATCTCTCCTGCTTCTCCCTTTTGCGTCACCTTATTGTCTTAAAATAGTTAATCAAATATAATCAACTATTAGTGATATAACAGGGACATTTGCTGAATTAAAAAAAAGTTGAAAAAAGTGTCACCCTACATCTAATCTGTATTCAAACTTACACAACTCCAAAATTACTCATCTTTCTGGTTTCTGCTTTCCTATTTTTGTGTGGCTTGCTCATACCTCACCTGTTTCACACCTGTAGCTCATGTAATCAGATCTGGTCTGCTGCCTGCATCTCCAGCTGCACTCAATTTACAATTAGTGTCTGAAGTGAGTCATCTCTGACTAAAATTTTTCTTTATGAAGTTCTGCTTGCCTGCAAATTCCTTGTTCGTTTGCTTCATTACAGCCTGAACTTTGATTTAGGTACCTGGATTTAACTGCCCAGTCTGTGTGTCTGCATCTCGGTTATCAATTCTCTTGCAAGTTAACCGGATTTTGAGACATTTGTCAGAACTGTTCCCTGTGGCAATCCAAGACTCTGGGGGGGCCCTAGGCAAAGAAGCCCATTTAGGCTTTTCCCCCCCATCAACATGCATTCAGTGTACAAAAACACAAACCCTCATTAAGTCTGCTTGATCAAATATCATAATCGCGTATTACAAATAATAACTAACACCATGTACATGTGTCTGAGTGTTTGAACAACAAAAGGAGATGCAACATGTAAATTTAAAGTTGATAAGTTACATAACTTATCAACTTACAATAATGCTTATGAGAACTTTAACACACTGACATTCTAGCCCCCCACAACAATTACAGGGGGCCGCAGATGGCCACTCATATTGGCACATTTATGACATCTATAAACCGCCGCTGCCCCAAAAAAAACATAAGTGGAGCCCCTGTAGCTAGAAGGGGACCCCCCCTTAAAGTTTTTTCTAGCTGTGTATAAACCACGTGCAACACACACACACACACCTGAGTATTTGAACAGCATTATCTTTGCTAATTAGATATATACACATACCTGAGTATTTGAACAGCATTATTATTTTTGGCTAATTAGAACTATGTTACATACTCCAAATTCTGAAACAGCTGGTGTTCTTGGCACATGATTTTTACACCGCTAGAAAAATAACCTTGTTCACCTTCTATGTAACAAGCTTCAGAGAACGTGGCGGACCCAAAGGCAGAGACAGCAGGCAGCGTCGAGTTCAAAGATTTAATCAACAAAATCCATGCCGAAACTCAGCCACATCTGGCCCAAACGGCATGTGCCGTTGCCGTAACTGAGCCGTAAGTGTGAAAAGTGGCCCACATTTGGCCCACATCTGTCTGCTATCTGGGAATGTTCCTGTTTGCATAATAAGACAATTTAAGTCATATTATGCCTGCCAACTGTACATTGAAATATACTGCAGATAAAATTAGCAGTATAACAATCAAGATGTGTATTTGGAATTATCTTGAAATCAAAAGCAATTACATAGTTTATATTGAATAAATGAAAAGTCACTCCCAGGCCAGTTTGGAAGCATTGCGTTTCCCTGTAAAAAGAGCCTCATTATTCATTCTGAATTTAATGAAGAGCTTGGTCTCCTCTTCTGCCCATGTAACAATGGGAAAATAATCAGCTTTTTTCAAGCCACACAGGCATAGAGCTATACAAGTTTCACTTAGTGACAAATGTTTATATACTTTTAGATATATGCCGACATGTTTGGAATTGCAGCAATTACTGATAAAAAAAAAAATTCTCAATCTTTGCATGTTGTCGTTAAGTGGTGAGCAGTCGCAAAGTTTTACATACATTGCTGCCACCTACCCCTGGATGTATTTTCTTGCACCGAACGCATAAGTGCAATGCATTGTGGGTGATAACCACCTCTAGAGTGACCATCGTTGTTCACTCGCTCCCTCAGGCCTCCGAGGGTAGAGCTCACCAAGTTCACTTCAGTTTTTTAGTCAACTGGAATGCCACTTATGATGGTGGCGGGGATTCCCCTGAGGGGAAGGGAACGAGGGCATGTTAAACCCTTAATAAAATAAAACGCAGAAAAAGCTTTACTTGTTGCTAAAGTACGGCTAACCGCTAACTGCAGCTAAATGTAGCTGCGTAGAAGAGCAAAAATGTAAGAGGATGTAGAAGGGTGTGTAACCAAAGTTGGTGACTTGCTTGTTTTTGAACATGAGTAATGTAATCATAACAAATGCATGTGTACAGCTATCCATATTTACAAAAGCAGTGTAAAAGTAAATTGCAGACAATTCTTCCTCATGTCATTTCGGAGGATCAGACTGGGTTTATCCAGAGCAGACAATCCTATTTTAACCTGAGACGATAGTTTAATATCATCTATACTGAATCTAGCACTCCATCCCCAGAAGCAGTAATATTGCTTGATGCTGAAAAGGCGTTTGATCGGGTTGAGTGGGATTATCTTTTTCATATACTTGGCAGGTTTGGTTTTGGCCCTAACTTCACTCACCTTATCAAGCTCATTTACACTGATCCAACTGCCTCAGTTTATACCAACGGTATCTCATCTGAGTATTTTCCTCTTCACAGAGGAACAAAACAAGGGGATCCAGTGAGTCCGTTGCTTTTCGTTTTAGCTATAGAGCCACTTGACATAGCTCTTAGATGCAATAATAGTATACATGGTATCTCACGTGGTGGCCTAACTCACACTGTCTCGCTTTATGCAGACGACTTGTTACTATATGTCACCAACCCCATCACAACTACACCTGAAATCCTTAAAAAATTTGGTAAAATATCTGGTTATAAACTAAATTTTAATAAATGCGAATACTTCCCCATTAGTAGTAATGCCAGTGAATATCCCAATCTGCCATTTAAGTTGTCCGCCGAGTCCTTCACACATCTGGATCTGGGTGTAAAAGTCACCAAATCCTATTACAGTCTATTTAAAAGTAACATCACTCCTCTATTGGAACAGTGCAAACTATATATTAAAAGATGGTCTATTTTGCCACTATCTCTTATGGGGAGAACAAATTCTGTAAAGATGAATATTGTACCTAAGTTTCTATATTTATTTCAGGCACTGGCTGTTTATATACCACAATCTTTTTTCAAGGCATTTAATCAAATGATTTCCTCCTTTATATGGAACAATAAATCAGCTTCCATAAGAAAAGAATTTATGGAAAGACCAAAAGATGTAGGTGGGCTTTCACTTCCAAATTTGCGCGCGTATTATTGGGCTGCGAATTTTAATGCCATCTCTCTGTGGTTAAAAGATTGGAATGATAGGATCCCTGCATTGCTCCAGATTGAAAAGGTTACAAGCAGCCCACACTCACTCCCTACTTTACTCTGCGCACCTCTACCATCACTAGTTAATAATGTTAAGGATAATATAATTGTAACTCAATCACTACGCATTGTAAATCAGTTCAAAAGATGTCTGGGTATTCAGAATATTTCTATTCACTCACCAATAATATATAATCATCTTTTTCAACCATCCCTAATGGACAATGGCTTCAAAATTTGGTATGACAAGGGCATTCATAGTATTGAGGACCTGTATGTTAATGATACTTTTGCTAGCTTTGAATAACTATCCAGAAAAGTCGGTCTGACCAATAATAATTGTTTGCGATACTTGCAAATTAGAGATTTTACTCGTAAAAAGTTTGCTAATTTTCCTACACCCCCCTCTCCTTCCTGTTTGGATTCCCTATTACGGGTCAATATGCTGAATAAGAGAAGAATATCATTTATTTATTCCCATATCATGGATAGCTGCAACCTCTCTATTTCACATATTCGAGAACAGTGGGAAAATGATTTGGGGGCGCAGCTGTCTGATGAGGAATGGGATATGGCTCTTACTAGAGTCCACTCTTCTTCCATATGTTCCAGACATTCTTTAATACAGTTTACAGTGTTACACAGGTTGCACTTCTCAAAAGCCAAATTATCAAGAATATTTCCGAACGTAGACCCATTATGCGATAGATGTAAACAGACGCCAGCTACTTCCTATCATATGTTCTGGTCTTGTCCAAAACTTGTTCCTTTCTGGTCATCCTTTTTTGAAGTCATCTCTAATGCTTATGCTTATAACATCTCACCCTCTCCCTTGGTTGCTGTTTTTGGTTGGTTTTCTGATACAACGGGATCTGTTCCCCCTTTTCATTTACAGAGGGTCATTGCCTTTTCCTCCTTATTAGCTAGACGCTTGATTTTATTTAAATGGAAGGCTGCTACACCTCCATCACACCACCACCGGATTAGGGACATTATGCACAATGTAAAGTTGGAAAAAATCAGATGTACTCTCAAAGGTTCCATCAACAGATTCTACAAAACCTGGGACCCTCTTATAACTTATGTGAACAATTTACCTGGTCTGGAACTGGAACTCTGAATGTTTACACCTGCCCTTGGTCAGTCCTGGAATAAGGAATGTTAAGTGCACTTGTGTTTATTTTTTTTTATCTCTTGTATCTCTTGTCTCTGTTGTCTGTCAGGTTGATTTTAGGTTTGGTCTGTCTTTGTCTTTCTCTTGTTGGGATTTTTTTTCTATGATTATTTGTAAAATAGAGAATATGATTGTTTTATATGATAACTGGAAATGTACAAATAGTGTTTAAAAAAATAAATAAAAGTAAATTGCGCCAAATAGCAAAAAATGCCACCACAATGTTGCTTTAAACATGTGGTTGTTACTGTAACCGTGACGTCAAAGCTACCCTGACCAAATATCAAACAGGTTGGTGCCTAAACTTAACCATCATGAAACTGGCTTATTTTTCAACAGGGATTTTGAATGACTTTGAAAGATACTGACAAATGCCCTGCTGATAGTGGAATCAGATCAGAAAATGTTTTTGTGTGTTCTTCTAAAGGGCATAGATGAATGACGCACTTTGTTGTTTAATTTGGAGGACTTATTCAGTGCACATCCTCTGAGAATGGACTTTTCAGTGAAGGAGACATCTTTTGTATAATAAACTTTAGAAATAAACATACATATTCATAAATTCTGGGGTTTCCAATGGAGGAGTAAATGTAGGCTAATTTTGAATAAATAGTCCCTATTATTGAAATGCCCTTGATGTGGTTCACTTATGGCTCAGATTTGTTGCCTCAAGGAATTGGCCTGTTGAATTACAACGAATTTGTGAAGATAGAGATCCCTCCATTTAACGCATTTCAATAATGTTGACATATGAAATATGTGGTGGGGAAGCTTATTTGTAGTTTTCATTTTTGTGACCTGCATGAATATGTAGCTTTTCATCAGTTTTTGCCTTTTCATATTAAAACTAAGCTTATATTTATGCACACACACACACACACACACACACACACACACACACACACACACACACACACTCTAGCAGGGGTATTTTTAGCAGACACACAGACATCCACAGAGGTCAAAAATGGGTCATGTAGCTGTCACACACCCATGATGATGACCGCAGACAACTCTGGAGAAAGAACCTCAGTAGAGACAGAGAGAGAGAGATCTGTGCTGTGCACCACAACGTCATGGATGACTGTATTTGTAGATATTTTTGGGTATGCTGAAACAGGGAAAGGTTGGAGCTGGTAGCTGAAGAATCTATAAGCAAACAGAGATTACAGTCTTTTCACTGCAGGCAATGTTCTCTGAAGCCTTTCACTGAATGAAGGACTCATGAGTGATAGCAGACTCAAAGCTAGATAAACACCTGTGGAAAAAATTTGTTTTTTCAATCTACAGAAGTCTATGAGAAAATGATCCTACTTCTCACTCGACTTATTAACTCAGTAAACATTTTCGAAATAAGTTTTATTGGTCTCAATCGCTAGTATCAAGCCATTCTCACTTCCAACGCGTAAAATACGAACGCTTGGGCAAAAGTGACAGTCTGTGGTTTTGACTATAAAGTGAATTAATTGTATTGTCTTAGCTTTCTCTCCCTCCATACTATATCTCCCTGCAACCATTTTGAGGCCACATTATTCTCGTCTACCACCAACCTTCCACCAAAGGACGTTATTATGGGACGTTATTATGGGTTCACTTTGACAGTTGAGTCACAGGCTGAGTGGGCAAGGTTGTCACACACCCAAATCACCTGCTCAGCAGGAGAGCAGCCCCATGTATAGACTTCCCACAATTATCAAAAAAAACAACAACATAAGTATGGGACTAGAACAAAAGGTAAGGAGGATGGTGTATGTGAGAGAATGGGATTTCTGTGTTGTATAAATCACTCAGTCTAAACCCTCCAATCACTGTCCAGAGAGTCTGGGAACATCTGTAGCCAGGTTTCTCCTTTCAACTTATATTTATCTGAGTGGCAGGGAGCTTTCAAGATCTTGGTCTGACATTAGTTGGTGGTTGATGTAAGAGCTTTAAAGAGCCAAGGTAGTGAGTTGCGCCACATCTAGCACAGATTGCACTCTCATGTTTTTTGGGGGGGGGGGACTTGCATATGAAAGAGCTTCTAGGTCATGTTATATTTATTACCATATTATGTGTATATGTTTCTACTCCCGATATCACACAGCACCTAAACATGATGGAGTGTACTGAAACCCAAAAGCAAGTGATCATGACAAACAAATTAGTGATATTTACTCTGACACCAGAGTGCATCATCAGCCATGTTTGATACGGCTTAGTAACAATCTTCTTTTTATTAGCGACACAAATTTGCGTTTTGAGATCCAGCTAGCAAAAGCAGTTCCAGTGCAAACCTTTCCCTTATTGCTCTTGATAAGGGGAAAGATAGATTGACTGCTTTTGGTATAATTACTGCAGAAAACAGTCAGATAAGTGTATGATTTCTTTAAATTTTCAATGTTTCTCACACTATTGAATTCACATCATATATCATAGAAAACAAAACAATGTTATTACTTATTTTACTTACTTACTTACTTATACTATTTATTTTAAGATTGCCAGGCATTTATTAGGCCTTTATTTATTGGACAGCTGAAGACATGAAAGGGGAGAGAGGGGGAAAGACATGCAGCAATGGGCTGCAGGTTGGAGTCCAACCCGTTGCCGCCGCATCGAGGAGTAAGCCTCTGTATATGGGCTCGCGCTCTACCAGGTGAGCTACTTATTCTTATTTTATGTCTGTACCTATATCACTTCACATTCCCTTTATCTGTAGTTCGCATGTATGTGATACATGCATTCGGTCTTCAGTGAGATGAGGACTGCAGATGAGATGAGATGAGGAGTCAAGAAGTGTATGTATGAGCAGTATGCTGGAGTGTATCCACTTAGGTTCACTCTAATGGAGTCATTTAAATGTGCAGCTGTCAGTCAAATTCTGAACTTAAATTTCATGACATTCATGTCAGAAAAAGCTGCTTTACAAAGGTGTGTAGACCATTTTCAGAGCTGCTTGGGGAAGGATCTTATAGCTTTGTGGCTCTACTAGGCTCCAGAAATGCTGTGGTTGCTGTTGAGATTTTAGCTGGACATCATTCTTGAGGTTTAATATCTCCATCTCCACAGGAACACAGAACAGTTCAGCCATCTGTTCTGAAATCTCACCTACGTCCACATTCATTAAGGGTTTGGCAATAAATGTCACACAGGGCTAACGTTTCTCAAAGTCAGACTGTCTGCAAACTCCCAGCCCGGTCTCATGGCAGTTCGTGTAAATGTGACGTTATTTTAATCTATTGATACGTGTTCACGGAGACGTTTTTGTCGGTTTTTACATGGCGGACAACACCAAAATGTGAAGTAATGTATTTCAATGGGAAGCATATTTTGTGGCCACAGCACGAAAATGGTAGGGAGTAATATAAAAAGCCGAAAATCCGCATAGGGAGGTTGGTCGGGGTGGTGGATGGGTCAAACAACACAGGACTTTCACCCGGGCGAGTGGGGATTGCGCCCCGAGTGTGGCGCTTTGTTTCCCGGGGATGGTGTCCCTGCGTGTGACTGTGGCGCGTCTCCCGGCGTTTAAGGCGCCCTTTCCCCGTAAGGTTTTTCCTAAACCCAACCTCCGCCAACCCGTTATTGTGGCACGTCCCCAGCGGGCGTTTAAGGCGCCCTTTCCCCGTAAGGTTTTTCCTAAACCCAACCTCCGCCATCCCATTATTGTGGCGCGTCCCCAGCGGGCCGACTCGCGGGCGCCTCCCGGCTTATGGAGCTTCCTTTTCGGCCGCCTCTTGGCGTCCTTTCCCCGAGAAAATAACGTGACATTTACACGTAAAAAACGAGAAAAACGTCTCCGTGAACACGTATCAATAGATTAAGAATAACGTTGACATTTACACGAACTGCCGTGAGACCGGGTTGAAACTCCTGCCCAAGCATTGGACAGTAAGTAGGTCACAATACTTTAAAAGGACTGAGAGGAAGTGCTAAAACCTATTGTTATTCTCTTGCTAAATGCATTGGATGCCTAGACAGCACTGATCATATCACACATACATTTTTTATCTTTACCATGTAACTGTACCTGCCACCTGATTTCAGTGTGGATAACAAAATCCTCATACTCAGCAGAACATTCCTCCAGGAACAGCTTGAAGTTCCTGTGTTGCTTGGCCTTTTCTTGAATGGAGTTGATAATCTTAACACACGTCATGACATGAAAGGTTGATGATGTGGGCAGCTCTGGACTCATGAGGTAGAGTGGTCACCTATTAATCAGGTTGCTAAGACTAGAAAAGTGCTATATAATTGCAGTCCATTTACAATGATCAAATCCCATTAACCTTGTGCATATAGATGATGAATGAAACAATGGTAGTTTAGAAATATAGGAGAGTCCGGTTCTGTTTTGCAGTAGGCAATACATCCTGAGTCATTAGTCTCGCTTTGCCAGACCTTCCTCCACAGCGCTGCGGAGGAGGGTCTTGCTAGTCCACACAGCATTCTGGGATGGGAGAAAAATGTGCTCTGGTTAATTGGGATTTCTTTAAACCAATCACAATCGTCATGGATGGCACTAAGCACCGGGCATAGCCACGGTGCCGCTGCAAAATCAGTAAGGAACTTGTTTTGGTGGAACGTGTATGTTCAAAAGTTGTTTTAGTCATGCAACAGAAAACTCAGATTGGCTACCCTGTCATTGCTGGCACGCCGTCAATTTTTACGGACACCAACTTTTCAACAGGGATATTTTTCTCCATAAAGTAGTCAGTAGTCTGTGGGCTGTATCGCTGGAGTCAACCGACTCAATAACAAACCATTTGCATCTGTCAGTGTCCCGTTCAAGCTGCTTCTTCGACGGTTGTCTTTTAAGCATTGTTTACATCCTTTACCTTCTTTGTTCGTATACTGCTACCAGCCGGTGTTATGTTCCAACAGTGTTTTTTAAATAACTGATTATTCACAATTTCAATTTAACATTGGCTTTTCCATTTGGCTTTAATATTTGGCTTTTCAATTTCAATTTAACATTGGCTTTTAATTTGGATTTAATTTTTGGCTTTTCAATTTCAATTTAACATTAGATTTTCATTTGGATTTAATATTTGGCTTTTCAATTTCCATTTAACATTGGCTTTTCATTTGGACTTGACACATGTCAATGTAGAGGGTCTGAAACGAAAGGGATGCAGAGGCACCTTATGAACAGCAGGGGGAGCTGACTGCTTGGGAGCACACTGTTGAGAATCTGTCTGCAGCTTCGCCACCAGGCTGCCTTAGCCTCTTATTTCACATGATAGAAACTGATGATGTAGGCTAAACACAAACAACATTTCATGCAACAACAGTGAAGTTTGGATATCAAATTTGGATATCGTTCAGTGTTTCCTCTATGTTGATAGCATAATGCAGGGAGTAAAACATCAGAAATAGGGCAGACAGGGTTTCCGCTATGTACACAACGCACCACCATTCCTTCGGCTGTTTATGAAAAGTGATAAGGTCGTAGAGCCGTCTGCTCTACTGAACTCAAGCAAACTGTCATCCGCTCTCTCTCCCCCTAGGGTGAGCAGAGCAACTGGAACAGTGACAGGACGTCATCACTCGCGAAGTCATGACAACCAAATAAACAACAAGGCGAGTACTACTTCGCTCAATAAGTGATAAACAGCGACGAAAGCCGTGGCATGAAATCCGTACTCAGAGGGTCCCGTGAAATTTGACAGCTACAGTTTATTGGAAAATAGTGTTGGGCATACTGACTTTGATGAATTTACTGTTTATCAGACCCCAGATGAGACAAGAAGCTAATGTTGGTGACGGCACTTCTGCCTCTGACTCCCGCTGTAGGAGAACGCTGTATTCCTCCGACACGCTACATTGACTTTACTGTTTTAAAACCGTTTTCCAGGTTAGTGGGGCTGCATACCGCTCAAAACCAACATGAAAAACGTAGCTAGTAATGTTTACTCAGCGTTTAGTTTTGTTGTTAAACTGTGTATAAAATAAGCGGTGACATTAAATCAACCTACGGTACCGTCTATTTGCTGGATAGTTTCAAGGTAACGGTTGGCAAGTCCAAATGAAAAGCCAATGTTAAATGGAAATTCAAAAGCCAAATATTAAATCCAAATGAAAATCCAATGTTAAATCAAAACCGAAAAGCCAAATATTAAATCCAAATGGAAAACCCAATGTTAAATTGAAATTGAAGACAATTTATTTTTTAATAAATAATATTTTTAATTTGATCTTGCTTTGTTTTCTCTTTGGACTTTCAATTTCTCTTTGGACTTTCAATTTGAATTATGAATAAATATTTCCTCCATAGAGGGGTGGTGGTGCATCGACGGAGTGTGGCAGCTACAGTTGGGGGGGTCAGGAACTCCTACCCTCACGCCACAGGAAGACAGGGTGGCTGCAATAATTTGCTACTATCTGGAATCCTGCCAGCTTGTGAGGGGGACTCAGACGTATGTTACTCCTGGTAGGTATGAAATACACCATGACTTTAACAGACAAATTTACAGATCCGTTACAAAAAAAAGCATACATGTCCGTGTCAGTCCAAATTAAGCACAAAATGCAGTCAGAACCCACTGATATAATGCCATTTATTGTCAGAGTGTAGAGGAGGAGAGTGAGGCCAGCATCTCCACAGCAGGGAAGAGTGCGCACCCTTGATCCACAGCACTACGTGCCCCCGCTGCTGAGGGACGCCAGACTGGCCGTGTCCTCACTGATGCTGTGCTGCAATATTGATTATTATATTAAATGAAAGAAATGTGCAGAATTAAGAAAAAAGAACAATGTTCTAAATAACATGAGCAACTGCTTAACCAAACTAGTTAGTATATGCCAAGTCTCTTACCAGTATTTCAAGTTCTGTTTTTGACATCCAAACAGTGCTGTAGAGCTGCTGCATTCGGCTCAGTGTTTGGGGGGCCCAGGTCTGGTTCATCCATCTGCAGGTCGTGTGGCTGATGCACACCACATTGGTTTGCCACATTGTGCAGCACACTGCATGCCAACACAATTGTGACAAATGTTCTGTGGAATATAGAGCAGCATGCCACCAGTTCTGTCCAAGCGGCGCCAATGACCTTTCAGGTACATTATAGTCCGCTCCACCACTGACCGAGCCTGAGCATGGACATCATTATTCCGCCGCTCTTGCTCAGTCTGGGGGTTTGTGAGCGGGTTGAGGAGCCAGGTTTGCAATGGGTAACCAAGGTCACCTAATTAACCACATACTCAGATGACAATACAAACGTATCATTATTGCCTTATTTTGCTGTCTAATTATTTTATATTACATATCCAACCAAAAAGCCAGGCATCCTGCACAGCCCCAGCTTGAAGTTCCCCACACTACTATTCCACAGAGTGAATGAATCATGAGTAGAGCCAGGCCACAAAGCCACATTTGTCAAAGACATTTGCGCATCAGAGATTACTTGCACATTGATCAAGTGAAAATGCTTTCTATTTTTTCTGTTCACATAAGCAAATTCATTGTCAGATGGTGCCCTTATAGCAATGTGAGTGCAGTAGATCACTCCAATTACATTTGGAAATCGGCTCATCCCTGCAAAATTATTTTATTTATTATTATATTATTTTAATGTTGGCCTGCTCACCCACAGTGAACATTTTATATACCTGGGTGTAGTACAAATGAGATTGTCCCATATGGCTGGCATTCCTTATTCCTTCGTTTATTCGGAACCCCATTTGTTGTTAACAATACAGCAGCTACTCTATCTGTGGTCCACATACAACACTAACAACATATACATAAAAATACCAAACATACAAATTACATAGATTTAAAACAAAGACATACAGGGGCGGATTGGGACTCATTTTTAGCCCTGGAGTTTCATGCCTTAGACCGGCCCACTTTAGTTCATGACTGACTATATTAAAATAATGTAATTAAAAATATAAGTCTGCAATAGGCGCACTGTTCTCTACTGCCTTGTAATTCATTGTATTTTTGAAAAATATCATCATTTCCAGTTTGGAAATGATGATATATTATATTCACTATCGCTTGATTAAAAACATAATGGGTCAATAGTAACACTTGGGCATATAAATTTGTTATATTGTAACTAATGTGATCACTGCAAAAAAAAAAGCTTTTCTTACTTAGTATTTTTGTCTCGTTTCCAGTCCAAATATCTAAAAAATCTTACATCAAGATGCATTCACTAAACAAGTATGAAAAAACACTTCAAAATTAAGTGATTTTTTTGCTTAAAACAGGCTACATTATCTGCCAATGGAGTAAGAAAAATAATAGTTTTAGATTTAGCTTGTTTTAAGAAACGACAAAAAAACAAAATCACTTAATTTTTAGTTTTTTCTTTTTTTTCAGAAAACAAGACAATTTCTTATGCCATTTCACTTGTCTAGTAAATTTATCTTGAATTAAGAATATTTAGATATTTGAACTGGAAACAAGTAAGATACTACGTAAGAAAAGCATTTCTTTCAGTGATAATGTTTGCTTATTCACACACTGTGGTACAACAGCAGCTTACCTGTGTCTTTCACAGTGAGAGCATTCAACTGGGTCCTGGCTCTGTTTCTGACACTAAATGACATTTTTTACATTTATTTCTCACCACAAATATCCCCTTTTTACAAAGCTTTCAAATCAAGTCAAGTCAGTTTCATTAATGTATTGCTGAATCATCAGGTATCATTAATTATCTCAGTGCATTTTTCATTGAGCAGGGCTCTTCATTACTATTAGTTATTCTGAATGACAATCCTACCTGCCCATTCTGGTGTGTTGGGCTCATTACTGGAGCTTGGTAACGTTACTGGGCCTTGCTCTTCACTGTTAGCAGCAAACCGGACAAGAAAAGAGCTACAAGAAAAAGTTTGATACATGAACGGTGGTTTGCAGACAACGTTGTTTTGCACGGTCGCTAGCATTTTGCACTGCTCCTAACTACCTTAACGTTAGCTTACTTACCGGCCTCGTCGTCTTCATTTTTTTTTTTTGAGGAAAAATGTGCTCAGTTTAGAACATTTGGCCGCGTCAGTTTCCAAAGCTTTCTTCTTTTTTATTCTGTCCTTTTCAGCGCCGCCTTTGCGCTTCCTGTTATCCATTTTTATCTGACTTTTTTTATTTTGAGCAACTTGCAAGGTGCCGTGTCAGGGGCGGGGCCAGAGAGTCAAGAAATAATCACGTCATCATTAACCTGCAGGCTGCACTCTGCGAGAAAATATTAAATAAGAGTGGGACTGCGGTAAAATAATAAATAAAAAAGTGGGGCTGCTGTAAGTGCAGGCAGTTTAGGGACAGCATCCATATTTAAACCCAGTGCCATGACAACAACGGCCCTCGCGGCCAAAAAAACAGACCGGCAAACCAGGAATTTTCCCGGTGCTCCCGATTAGCCAATCCGGGCCTGAAGCACTGCACAGGTATAATTGTGAAATACCTGACCAGTCAGCCAGCTCTATCTGAAAAAACCCCTTTGCAAGAAACCCCAAAAGTGGTAAGGACTTGCAAAGGGGCTGGTAATGCGTGGCTCCTTGCTTTCTCTCGTTCTAAAGCCTAAACTCAGCACAGAGTTCCAACAGAATAGCTGTTGGCAGCCTGACATCATCATCTTGGGGCCAACTAATCAGCATGGTCTCTAAACACATGCTCCCTCCGAATTCTACCATTGGCAATGTTTTCCAGCAGTGCCAGATAGGAGAAGCACTGCCAACTACACAAGACGCACTATAATTAGGAACATCCAACAGCTGTTTTAAATAAAGGGTCAGTTGCACTCATACCTTGTAGACAATTGCCCTTCAGGATGTTGGGTCTTGCTGACCTGGATGGCTTATTGAATCACAAGTCCACTGTGAGATGTGGATATTTTTGTCTCATGAAAGCTCTGAACAATTGCAAAATATTGTGGCTATTTGTAACCAAGACCATTTTATGACGTTGCCACTGATGTATAACTTTCCTTGTCATGTCCTTGCTTTTCTTTAAGGGGTCAATGTAAAACGCCCACTTCTCCTTTGGATAAAGGACCTTCACAATAATTTGTAATCCTACACATGTTTCTATATTTGTTCTATGGTGTCTAAGTGTCTGTTCCTATGAGGACACCGTTGCCCATTGGGTCAAGCTGTAAAACATACACACATAATGAATGAATTATTGTATGTATTGTAATCATGAATTAACATTTAGTTAGCTTGTTTAATGCCCTAAATGATCCTTGCCACATCACAGTCAATTGTCAAGTGAAAATGGTGTGGAGTAACCCATTTTTGTAAATGATATGTATGCATTTACCTCACTTTCTAGCTCCCTTCCAGATCTGAATCTGGTGGCCAGATTTTGCAGGTCTTCGGCAAATATACTGTATGGCCCCACTTTCCTCCACCTTGTTGTTTACCTGACATGATGTTAGCTATTACTGTGAATTAGAAGACAAGAGTTGTTTACCAAGGCCTCATTTGTAATTAAATGAAGCATAAATTTCCGAAAGGTCACACAAGTACTACTGAGGCATATGACAGACTCCTGCAGGTATGCAAATGTCTTTCAGTATGTGACCTGGCTCTTAGGCTGTGACAAAAACGGGGAGACCACGAGGGTAGGCTGCTAAAAGGATACATTTTTTTGTTTAAACAACCAAATAAATAATCAAAAACATTATAACTTAAGCAATATAACTAAATAGACATACAGCCCCGTCACGGCCATGTCTGCCTGAGAGAGAACTGCTGAAAACAGGAGCCAGAAATAGCATTAGCATCTCGACCCAGGTGAGCCAACAGAGACCTGCCCTACACCGCCATTACCCAAACTTAACCTGCACTCAAGTTTTTAAATTTCCATCTGCAACAACAGAATTTCTCTGCGTTGTTCAAAAGTCAAGCTAGTACTCCCTTCAGCTTCACTAGAGCCTGACGCACCCAACATGTCCAACCTAGGACCAACAGCATGCATTTTAGCCTAGAAGAAACCCAATTCCAACTGATTTTCTGTGAGGATTTTCCTCACATTCTCCTTCAACAGCTTATCACTGACATCCATCCTAAAATGTTCAGATTTGCGATCAGAAAATGGGATTTTTACTAACTGCTCCCGCGAACAATGCTTCAAAAACTCAGTCAAAGTCCTCAAAAAGTGGTTAACAGAAGCCATTACCAAGGGAATTAAGTGGATTAACTTTAACCGACCAAATATGAACCAAAACCTGATGCGAACAGAATCAAAGCGGCAAAAAAAAAAAAAACACGGACGTGCTTCTGAAACAGCTGACACTAACCATGTCGCTAAAACACTACAAAGACCCCTAATGAACAACAAAAGGAATTTTGCTCCTTAACCTAAAAATATTGACAATGTGTAATTTTGACATGCAATTTCAGTTTTGTGTAATGTGATCATCTTGGATTATAATGTGTATAATTACCAAAATAACATTCATTCATGCATGACAGCGATTTAAACCTAATTCAATAAAGATAACTATACTTGCTATTCTTGTCATGATCATCAAGGCTGCAGTGCAAATTCAACCAATCTTTAGTACATGGTATGTTGCTCCTCTCTCTCGTTAAATTGGAACAGCCAGCAGTGGAGAGACTGGAAGAGCCGTATATTAGCAGATTATTAGCCGAGCATTTCGTAGGCCTGATTGAACCGAGGAATTATGGTATTCTTCGGTAGCCTGAGTAACTTTAAACCTTCATGTGAAATCTCAAAGACAGCCTGATGCTTCGTTAATAGACTATTTGTGGGTGGCTGTTTGACCTATCAATTCCTGTCGAAGTATAATAGGGTAAATCCTGTAGTGCATAAACCTGTAGCTGTTATGTACAGTATCTTAATAAGTCATTGTAAGTCGCGAGCGTAAAGTGTAAAGTGAGCTTTACTTTAAGAATATAGATGAATGGATTTATTTGGCCAATGTTTTATCATACCATTGTATGTATGATGTTGTGTGCAAATGAGTCTTTCATAGAATTGTTTGTTTGTGTGTGTGTGTGTGTGTTATACTGAATGACCTGAATGAAGTTAACTGAAAATCTCAGTGTAGAGTGAGCTGTTACACCTCCCCATGTTCCTCTGAGGTATGAACGGTTTGTGGGGGGTATGGGGAGAATGTAATGGAGGATCAGAGGAAAAAGAGAGTCAGAAAATTCTTTGAATTAACTCAGTATTACAGTTTTTTTCTGATGCTACAGATCATCAAAAAGTACCTTTTCACAACACTAAGTACATCTGACATTGTACATGTATATGTACAAAAGAACATCTAGAAAGACCAGTTTCACTACACTACTATGGTCATACAAAGTACATTTTGTACAACTTTGGATAGGATTTTCTTTTCTATTGTTAAAGTGCTCATATTATGCTTTTTGGCATAATTGTGTTATATATCTTTTTGGTGCATGTTGGTTTACAAAGTGAAAAAGCCCAAAGTCCCCCCCCAAAGGGACTTACCATCTCCAACAGAAAACAGTGTTCACAAACTGCTCCAAACAGCTCTATTGTAGTCCAGCCCCTACTTCCGTGACGAACGTGGGTCACTTTGTAACATGTTATAATGCTCGCCTAGCTGCTAGCATGGCACGCCCTCATACTCTGCTTCTGACTGGCTAGTAGTCCTTACCTAGGTACTGCGCATGTGCAACTCCCAACAAAGATGAAGAAGTGAGAACAACACACAAGGTGAAAAGAGGAGCTGCAGCAATGTGTAGTGCAATAAAGATATGGTGTTTTTTGAAAATTAAACCATGTAAACCTATTCTGATATAACATCTAAATTCAATTATGAACCTGAAAATGAGCATTATATGAGCACTTTAAAATATTTTTTACACTCATTGCTCATAAGTGATAGTCTATAATACATTTGCCTAATATACTGTATGTATGGTTGTTTGTTTTGCCTATTATAGTCCTATGCAAAACTTCAGAATCACCACCTTAAGGCGTTAGATTTTTAAGTGACCTTGGTGGGATTTGAACCCACATCCTAAGTGTTGATAACTTAGTGCTCAAACATTTAGGGCCACAAAGGACCACTCCAATGATTACACTGCGTGCAATACAATAGTGTGAATGAGGCTTGTGATGACATCACTGCTGACCAATGTCAGGCTTGGATTCGACATTCAAGAAGATTTTTCCCAAGGTGCATGAGAAATCAGCCAAAAGCTCTGCTGAAAAGGTGGGTCTTAAGGCCGCGTTTAAAATAATCCACAGTCTGTGGTGTCCTCAGGTGGTCAGGGAGAGCATTCCACAGCCTGGGAGCAGCTGAGCGAAATGCCCGATCGCCCATAGTACGGAGCTTGGTCCTCGGGGGTTTCAGGAGATATGCTGAACCAGAGCGGCGGGAACGTGTGGAGGTTTGTGGGGCAGGGAGTTCCTTGAGGTAGGAGGGAGCATCACCATGGATGCTCTGGTGGGTAAGAAGGGAAATCTTGTACTCAATCCTGAGTGAGACCGAAAGCCAGTGGAGGGATTTGAGGATGGGGGTGATGTGGTCATGTTTGCGCACCCTCATTAAGATCCTGGCAGCGCTGTTCTGGATGTACTGCAGCTTCAGCAGGCTTTTGCCAGAGATCCCAATGAGGAGCGCATTGACGTAGTCGAGCCTGGACAAGTTTTTCTGAATCTTGCAGAGTCAGTGTGGAGCGCAGTTTGTCAGGTGAGAGTCCATTTTAACACCCACCGTGACTGATGTTAAAAAAGTAATATCCTGACCAGGGAAGGTGATGCTAATGACGGATGACCGGAACTGGTGTGGGGTGCCGACTAGGATGGCTTCAGTCTTTGAGCTGTTTAGCTGTAGGAAATTTTGCTTCATCCACGTCTATATCTCATCCAGGCAGGTTGTAAATGTGGATGATGGTATAGAAGCAGAGGGGGTTGGGTTAGTCCTGATGAAGAGTTAAGTGTCATCGGCATAACAGTGGTATGAGATTCCATGCCGGGGCAGCATGTACAGGATAAACAGGATAGGGCTGAGTACTGAGCCTTGAGGGACACCACAGGTGACGTTGTGTGTCAGGGATATAGCCTCTCCCAGGGCTACATGCTCAGTTCTCCCGGTGAGGTAGGATGAAAAGCAGTTATAGAGTCGGAGAGACCAATTGTGGAGGCGGTGAAGGAGGATGTTGTGGTCCATGGTGTCAAACGCAGCAGTCAATTCCAGGAGAATGAGAAGAGATGGGGAGCCATGGTCTGCCGTCAACAGTAGGTAATTCTCATACAAGTTGTTTTGTATTAGATGATCCTAATGTTGTGTGGCAACGACTTTTTCATAGCACCTTGGAAAGTAATGGAAGATTTGAGATGGGCCTGTAAATGGCAAAGACTTCTGGATCTAATGTGGTTTTTTTGAGAGATGGCCTGATGACAGCATTTTTCTGTGTAGATGGAACATGGCTGCGATTAATGACCTTCGTGATCAGGGGACTTATGGCACAAAGGTTGGATTTTACCAGGGCTGTGGGGAAGGGGTCAAGGGCACAGGTGGACATCTTCCTTTTTTTGGATGATATCCTCAACCTCTTGCTGTGAGATGACAGAGAAACAGGAGAGAGGTTGGCTAAACCCAGGATGTGGGTCAGCAATCTGGGCAGGTGGGGTGGAGAAGCTAGATAGGAGGGAGCGGATGGTGTCTACTTTTTTTCAGAAAAAAGTGATAAAGTTGTTGCACCTCTGCACTGTGGCTTCTGAGTGAAAGTGAATTTGCAGTTTGAGGATATGACTTATAGTAGAGAAAGGTTTCTTAGAGTTGCCAGGGCTGTTGTTGATAATGTTTGAGTAGTACTGTGACCGTGCATCTCTCAAGGACACTGAGTAAGCCTTCTGGTGGTCTCTGTAGACTTGTCTGTGAACAGTGAGTTCTGAGGCCTTGAGATGCCGCTCTAGGACACGTCCAGCTGTCTTCATCTTCCACAGTTCGCAGGTGTACCAGGAGGCTGAGCGCGACAAGGTGACAGTTCTGGTTTTCATAGGGGCATGGAGATCCAGCAGCCTACTCAGAGATTTCTTGTGTTGTCAACTCAGTGACTGAGGAGAAATCAGCACAGGAGAGATATTGGAGGTCTATAGTCAGGGTGTCAGGTTGATCTTTTTCAGGTCCCTGAAGCAGATTTGTGGTTTGTCATTGGTATGGGAAGAGGGGAATGGCAGCTCTATTGAGAAGGCCTTGTGGTCAGACACACCTAGGTCATACACCAAAAGGTTGCAAATGTTGGTTGAATCGCACTAGATTTGGTTTAGCCCCTTGGTGCAGTTTGTTTGGGCAGGTGTGAATGCAGCTATCACACTCAGGTGCGCACCAAAAGCAGACCAAACAAGCATACCGAGATT